>NW_009228720.1:0-761 GCF_000690835.1 Fulmarus glacialis
GGTCCCCCCATCCCACCCTCCATGGGGCAGGTTGGGGGGTGAGGGACACCCGGACACCCAGGTCCCCCCATCCCACCCTCCATGGGGCAGGTTGGGGGGTGAGGGACACCCGGACACCCAGGTCCCCCCATCCCACCCTCCATGGGGCAGGTTGGGGGGTGAGGGACACCCGGACACCCAGGTCCCTCCATCCCACCCACCTGGGAACCCCCCCATGGGATCTAGAGCACAATTTGGGGGCAATCGGAGCAGTTTTGGGGACATTGGGGACAACTGGGGCCAGACGGGGCAATTTGAGGACAGTCTGAAGCTCTTTTGGGACAGTGGGTGACAGTTTGGGGCCAGCAGGTGACAATTTGGGGTCAGTTTGGGCTATTTGGGGACAGTTGGGGACAGCAGGGAACAATTTGGGGCTGTTTGGAGCCAATAGTTGACCATCTGGGGACACTTTGGGGTCATTTGGGGACAGTGGTGGATGGTTGAGGATGTTTGGGGACAGTTGGAGGCTGTTTGGAGATGTTGGGGACAGTTGGAGATGGCCAAGGGCAGTTTGGAGACACTTGGGGACAGTTTGAGGACAGTTGGGGACAGTTTGGGGACGGTTTGGGGACACTTAGGGACAGTTTGAGGACCACTGGGGACATCTGGGGAGGTCCAGGGACAGTTTGGGGACGGTTTGGGGACACTTAGGGACAGTTTGAGGACCACTGGGGACATCTGGGGAGGTCCAGGGACAGTTTGGGGACGGTTTGGGGACACTT
>NW_009228720.1:815-1315 GCF_000690835.1 Fulmarus glacialis
CGGACACTTGAGGACAGATTGAAGGCCACCGGGGATGTCTGGGGAGGTCCAGGGACAGTCTGGGGACAGCTTGGGGACACTTGGGAATGGCCAAGGCTGGTTGGAGACACTTGGGGACAGTTTGAGGACCATTGGGGACATCTGGGGAGGTCCAGGGACAGTCTGAGGACAGTTGTGGACAGTTTGGGGACACTTGAGGATGGCTGAAGACAATTTGGGGCCAATTTGGGAGCTCTTGGGGTTGGTTGGGGCAGGTGACCCTTGGGGACAGCTGGGGACATCTGGGGAACTCACGGGCCAACGCTGTATCCATCGTAGGTGGAGTCGTTGAGGACAACGGGCGCCGGGTCAAGGGCCATCACCTGTCCCCGTGGCGCCGTGTAGGACAGGAGCCCGGCTGGGGACAGGGGACATGTCACCATGGGGCCACCACGGGGTTGGGTGGGGGACATGGGGACGGGGGACCACCACGGAGTTGGGTGGGGGACATGGGGATGGGG
>NW_009228721.1:0-5313 GCF_000690835.1 Fulmarus glacialis
CACAAACCTGAAATGATGTTCTTGTTGAAAGGCAATGGTGAGGAAAGGCCCTTTGTTCCTCCACCCCCTGCCTTGGCATCGATTCCACAGGCTGCCCATGAACAACCACTTTCTGCAGAGCGGTGAAAATGGTGGCTATGCAGCTGAAGAGCTGAATCTGCACAGTACTTTTCAGGGACCTCCTGTCCTGGAGCTGCAAACATCCCTGTGTTCTCCTCAGGCATTTTCCTTCCACTTTCCCTAGGTGGGAAGGAACTGCTTTCTTCCACCCATCCCCTCATCCAGCTGTCACAGAGGTGCTTAACATAGTGTAGATTTTTTTATGAAATGATGCTGGATCTTAGGAAAAAAACACTCGAGAACTAGCAAGGCATTTATCAAATATGACGACAGGAAATGACATTCATCTGAATTAAATTCACACACACTATCTAATTCAGAAAGTCATTTGGCAGCCAGAATATTAAACATGTTGAGGAATGGGGTTTAAAATTCAAGTACTTAATTCTCAATCTTCTAAGGAATTGCATTTAGGTAGACTGAAGGAGACTTAGGATGACACAGAGGACCATCGGAGACTAGACTACCACAGCATTTTAGGTGACAAGAGTTGGCCTGAGGCTATTATCATTTCTTCATGGTGCTAGAAGTGTACAGCCTGGACACTGAATTTTCAAGAGGTTTAGGTACTTGAAATTTGATTATACATGATGGTTCTTTTATTGATGACTCAATTTTCTTCTTTTTTTTTTTCTGAAATAACATAATTCTAAGTCTTAAAAAACTTTTTACTATAAATGAGCCCTAGTTTGGGCTGGGGAGGATGTTTGGGAAGGGGGAATGTTTTTCACAGTGAATGTATCCTTCCTATGCAGGGCAGCTTGGGGATGGTCCAAAGACTAAAACCACCTGAGTGGCGCACACAGAATTACATGCGCTACCAAGAATGCACCTTAGCAATTTCAAATTTAAATGTGCCAAGTGTGTGAACATAAATAAACAGGAAAGCAAAAGAGAGCAAAAGTTCCCAGGCACAAAATATTCCTACCTTCCTCTAAAATATGTTAGTGACATTGTGCCAATGAGCAGTAGGGCACTGCAAAGAAATCAGTAACATCCAGAAGGGGCCTGTTTGCCATTATGTTTGCAGTTGAACACCCCAGCCAAATTCTGCTCCAAGGTCTTGGGTAAGACACAGGGAAAGAAAAGTCCCACAGTCCCACAGAAGAGTTTGACTTTGATTTCAAATCCTGCCTTAGGATTGCCGCTGGAGACCACTTATTTCGTCTGCTCCCCCACCATGTGCAATCACTGTCTTCATGCTAAAGGCTACAGTTTTCTTCAGATACTCCCCCTTAACCCCTCACCCCCCCAAAAAAGAAAAGCAACAACAACAACAAAAAAGCACGTACAAACACAGATACACATATACAGACAGACACACATCTCTTCTGGAGCTGTGTCTAACTTGCATTGTAGCTTCTTCATTGGCCTGCAGTCCTTCTGCTCATGCTGATTTGCTTGTGATTTCAGTACTTGAAATAGAGATGAAGTGCCCAAATTCTGCTCTTGAACTTTGGTATTTTGTTCATATTGTGTTTACATCTCTAGAAACTGGAAGTATCCACAAATTAATTGCTGCTTACAGTTGCCTAGATGCTTAGCATCATTTAGAAACCTTTTAAAAAGACATAACCCTCCCTCCCTCCAGACAGAGAAAAATCATTAATATTAAAGTTGTGACTGTTATTTTGAACTAATAAGTGGCATATTAGTAAACAGCATGAAGTGGTGGAAAGCACTACTCAAATTTACCACAGCGGCATTGTTTACAGACATTTGGTCAAGCTTTTTAATTGAGAGTCTCTTGCAGTAAGTATTATAAGGCTACACAGCAGCCAGCCTTGCAACAGGTTGTTTCATTTGCTGCAGAAAGGTGTCTGGTTTGGTAACGACAGTCTGTAACCTAATGTGCAGTGAGGTTATCCCTTTTGATTATTTTTAGAACTTAAGAAGAGAGTCATCATGAATGCTTTTAAGATGGGCACAGATCTGGTAGTTGTTTATGGTTTTTATTTATGTGTTTGTTTGTTTGTTTATTTGTTACTTAGCAAGCCTCTCATAAGACTTTCCTTACACTTTATCTGCCAAGCACAGAGATGGGATGTGTATTTCAGCAGTGTAGGAAAAAAATGCAGAAGTGCAGCACAAACAAATTCATTTCATATTCAAGCTAGTTTTACAGAAGGAGACCAGGAATTTCCAGAGTAAATCAGTATCTACACTTGAATGACTGGCATGCCTATAAAAATAGAATTTCTTAGTGTTTGAAAATTTCTATTAAGTCCCTTTCAGCTCAGATATAAAAAAGCCAAATGTAGACAACATAGTTAATGAAGCCTATTTTTTTTCCTCTTTTCACACGCTTTCCATGTAAAAATGGATTTTCAACTATCTTCTTGGCTAAAAATTAATTTCTTAAGCAAGCATCATTCCCTTTTCATGGAAGATCAAAATCCACTGTCACCTTCATAATCAAATCTCCCTTGGGTTTCTGTTCAGCTTTAAAACCTTTGTTCTGCCATGCCTATCCAGACTGTCTGTAATGATAATTTAATTATGATGTTAACCTTTTTTCTTTTCCTTAATATTACCTTTCAAACCCAACTCACTTTCTAACTTTTAGAAATGCTAATATCTCTCAGGAAATGCCTGCTAAACAGACTTGTTAATGACACAGTGCTTAGCCAGCCCTAAGTAACACATTTTGAGGGAAAACAAGTCCTTCCCCCAAAGATCTGTATTGTACACTGAACGCAGCAGTTAAAATCAAATTTCCATATATTGATAAGCGTGCGTTAGACTGCCATATGAAAACAGAATTGTATAATTTCATTACACCGATTCCAGTTGAGACAGATGGTAACCTAACATTTTGAGATAATAGCTGACATTTATGTTCCTTTGCTCGTGACTTGGAAGGACAGCCTGACAGGGAATATAAAAGTGCCATCATTGCCTTTCTCATTGCCTTTTTTTATCTGAACATCTACTTAAAAACTTCTCCCAGCAGCTGTGGAAAAAAAAACCCAAAAAGCCCCAAACCAAACAAAATTAAAAAATCCGTAGGAAGTAATTAACAAACTGGGCAACTTTTCCTCAAATTATATACTTCAGTTCTTAGACTCCTCTCTGGTTTGCACCATTTGAAATATAAATCACTCATATAGTGATCACTTATATAGTGGATGCAGAAATCATACTGCTCAAGGATTTTAGCCTTATTTACAAGCCTTTTTAAGATGGAAGAATTATTTCCATCCTTGAGACTTAGCTCTTTTAAAACTTCCATTTCCTGTTAAAGAATTACTTGTGCAGAGTGACTGATTTTCTATCTAGTATTCATAACATTGTAAAAAAAGGAAGGTGTATTAATAACAAACAGAAGGGAAAAAACAGTTTTTACATTTGATTGAGGGAGATATGTGTCATGATTAAAGTTTATACTTCCTCCCTAATATGAAGTGGAGACAATACCCACCCTTAGTAAGGCGGTGAAAAGTGAAAAAATCAGAGTTTTGTTGGACTCGTAAAACAGAGCCGGTCTCTGTGATGGGAGGTGTGGGCTTCCTTTATGCACACAGTGACATTGTCTTTCTTGTCAAGGAAAGTAATGAGAAAGAGATCATATTTAAGAGGAAGAATGAGATTTTGATCAATCAGTTCTGTCCACTGGCTTCACTGTTGAAATAGCACACACACAATTTGGGACAAGCTAAATGTGCTCTGTGAAGCAGATATAAGGGAGCTGGGGTTATTGCAATGGGTCGTTTTTTTTTTTTTAAACCAAGTGTGTTGCCAGATTTGTGGTGTCCACTGTTTTTCTTTTAAGATCTATTTTTAAACTTTGGGAAAGTAACTAAAAATATAGTTTCTGAATAATCAACAAAGTTTCTGTAGTTTACAAAACGCATAATTCTTAGGAGTTCTCCTAAATGCATGAGAAGTTGATTTAGAAAAATACAATAAAATATATTTTTAATCCTTCATTGTGTCTGAGCTAACAAATTTTTTTTTTTTGGTTTGAAATATTGATGGTCCAGTTGAATATCTGTAGCAACCAGTAGAAGAATTACAAGTTAGGCCTATATGGTTATAAAATGATTTAGTATGGATCCTAAGTCGAAACAAATCTTTAGGTTCAAGTAGAAGGGACATGGCAGTGAAAACAAGCATCCTGATGATTCTGTGCTCTTAACTATGACATATGGCTCACACAAAATATTTTTACTGTCCTTTCCAAAAAGTGGGATTACTTTATCTTGAATAGTTTTACTTCATTTTCACCAAGTTTTGTAAAAATTGCAATGTGCAAACTAAGAAAAAAAGGAATAGGCAAATTAAGAGTTTTTCAGTATTGCAAACTCTTACTTGGCTTCATTCTCTGTGTATAAAATTATTTGTCTTCTCATTTCTATGCAAAAAAAAATCTCAATTCGTATATAACACCCCTCCCCCGCCCCCCCAAAAGAACCCCAAGCCCAAAACCAACCCTTCAGAAACTCAGTATTCCCTTGAAAAATCGCTGTAAGCCAGAGAATTAAGCTGAATGATGCTGTTCATAAAAGACATCTGACAAATTGTGTTACTGACTCCTAAACTGTTCCCTGCAGCTTACTGAAACTGTATCATGACCCTTTTTTGGTCCTTTGTTGAAACATATTTGTGTCCTGTGGTGTTCGAATACTACAGTTTCAGTGATCCTATAGAAATATAATGCCTTGGTGTCAGACAATTACTTTGAAATCACCCTTCATTCCAGCTAGACTGGAGTAAATTATTATTAATTTACAAAATCCATCCAAGATAACATTGGTAGCACATTGACAGGAAGGAAAGATAATGTACTTATCCCAAGAATACGTTCTGAAGGACCTTTCTCTCCCTCTTTGCATCCATCCCACAAGCTGTGCCCGGCTGAAACAGGAGGAGGCACAAACCCAGAGGCGCACGGTGAAGCTGCCTGTAGGTCCACCTACTCAGAGACTTCGCCGCAAGGTGTTCAGCTGAGGGGGTGGGACGCTGGGAGGAGGGTAAGCGGGGGGGAGGCAATGGAAAGAAGGAAAAAGACATTGTCACCAAAGCTGTAGCCTGGATAAGCAATGACACTGTCGCTCCCAGAAGAGCCGAGAAACGTAGTTTCTTGGTAACATGTTAACTGAAAGAAACCCGGAAATTTAAGCAGAAAAATTATATCCCACAGGCTGACTACCTCCATGTTCAAGAAAACACTGTGGTTCATACTTCTGATAA
>NW_009228722.1:0-278 GCF_000690835.1 Fulmarus glacialis
AGGCAGTCATAATGCGTGGGGCTGACTGATTTGCCCTGGGCAACCCCCCGGATGGACCTTCATCTACATCCTCATTTGCCTGGCCCTCAAGTTCCCGGGCCCCATATCTGTTTTCTAAAGGCAACTGGGAAGGTTGAGGTGAGGGAGGCAGGGTGGGGATTCGCCTGGCGCCCCGAGCAGGGACCTGTGTCCATTCCCCGCCGTCTCCTGGGTCCCCTCCTTCTGCCTGGTGGCAAGAGGGCAGAGGAGATACTCCGCTTCTTGTGGAGCCCCCCTCC
>NW_009228722.1:297-2455 GCF_000690835.1 Fulmarus glacialis
CTCAGGGATGGTAGGGTGCGGCTCCACCAATCTATCTCCCTCTCACACTCCTTGGTACTCCTTAACCTCTCCACTTCCTCCTTCAGCTCTGCCACCACGCTGAGCAGATCATCCACCTGGTCACAGCGCACACAGACGTTGTCTCTGCTGCCCTCCTGTACAAGTGACAGGCTCAGGCACTCCCTGCCGCCGGAGGCCTGGAGAGATGTATGTTTGTGTGGGGGCTCCGTCTGGGTCACCACATTCCTTCTGGCGATGGCTTTCGGCCGAGTGGAAACCATAGCTAGGTCCTCTTCTGGGAGAGCGATGACCACTAGTTGAGTTACCCTCTAGAGCCTGGAGGGGGGGCTGCGCCCTGCCCGTTCCCCTTCCCCGCATGAACTGCTGCGCAAACTGCCATGCCGCGCCCTTCTGACGCGCCATGCCCTGTTTGCCCACCCTGGTCTCCGCGCTCCAGGCTGCCTTTGTATCTGAGGGGGCTTGGCTGTCAGGCACTCCCTGCCGCCGGAGGCCTGGAGAGATGTATGTTTGTGTGGGGGCTCCGTCTGGGTCACCACATTCCTTCTGGCGATGGCTTTCGGCCGAGTGGAAACCATAGCTAGGTCCTCTTCTGGGAGAGCGATGACCACTAGTTGAGTTACCCTCTAGAGCCTGGAGGGGGGGCTGCGCCCTGCCCGTTCCCCTTCCCCGCATGAACTGCTGCGCAAACTGCCATGCCGCGCCCTTCTGACGCGCCATGCCCTGTTTGCCCACCCTGGTCTCCGCGCTCCAGGCTGCCTTTGTATCTGAGGGGGTTTGGCTGCTGTCCCTTCTGTTCCCGCCCACGCTGAGTCAGAGCTGCCACTCATCAGGAGTTCACCCCTCTGGCACAGTTTTTGCTGCGGTTTTGCCACTTTAGGAAGGGTCACCGGGCGTGATCCTCTGTTCCGGAGCCTTTCGCCTCGGTGGCTTCCCCATGTCATTAAAATCATTCCCCCTTGTCCTGTCGCAACAGGCCCTGCTAAAATGTCTGTCCCCCCTTTAAGTACTGAAAGGCTGCAATAAGGTCTCCCCGGAGCCTTCTCTGCTCCAGGCTGAACAACCCCAACACTCTCAGCCTTTCCTCATAGGAGAGGTGTTCCATCCCCCTGACCATTTTCGTGGCCCTCCTCTGGACCCGCTCCAATTGGTCCATGTTTATCCTGTGCTGAGAACTCCAGAGCTGGATGCAGTACTCCAGGTGGGGTCTCGCCAGAGTGGGTCTTAGCAGACAATTTACATTTTATTGTCTTTCACATGCTGATGGTCAGTGATGATTTATTCAGTTAGAAACTGCCAAAATCTGGTAATACTAGCAAAACATTTCTTTCTAGTATCCAGATAACTACAAAAGTACAGATTTATATATTCATTAAACTTTCCAAAGCTGAAAGGTGATCCAACACTGGACATCATATCAATGCAACTGCCAAGTGTGGACAACTGCACTATGGCTGCTGTATAATTTTATATGTGTACATATACAAGACCAATGGCTTACAGATACTGTAGAAGAAACACGTTTCAATATGTGTTCATAATGTGTCAATGTGACACATTTCAACACATTGTAGCCATATTTTTTCTGGCTTATTGTTGCAGTATCTATCATTTTGTGTGGGAAGGCTGGAGCAGAAACATAGAGACTGCTTTTTAAAATTCTATTTTACTTAACCCAGTTATGCAGTATTTCATAATACTCTATTGATGCTCGGGCCTTTGATCATTGATCTGAGCACAATCAACAGTCACAAAGCCAAAGTCAGAAGACAGGGACAATAAAAATAATAGTTGACAGCACTGATGCAGAAAAGTTAGAAAATAAATAGTTCATGAGATAATATTAATGAAATTCAGAAGCTTGTGTCAGATACATCGTAAATCACTGGACAAATAAAACCAATACGGTGAAGGCAGTGCAAACACTAATTCACAGCAAACAACAAGATGCTAAAGTTATCACAAAGTCAGCAGCAGAACTAGTAACTGTGTGCCAACGGCTATCACGCTTACCTGGTTGTCCTGGTCTTGGCTGGGATAGGGTTAAATTTCTTCCTACAAAGAATTATTGAAGTAGAATTAAAAGTAGAGATGGAACACAAGGCCGAAGATACTATATCATAGAATCATAGAATCATTA
>NW_009228723.1:0-24720 GCF_000690835.1 Fulmarus glacialis
GTTGTTCAGCCTGGAGAAAAGAAGGCTTCTTATTGCAGTCTTTTAGTACTTGAAGGGGGCTTAAAAGAAAGATGGGGACAAACTTTTTAGCAGGGCCTGTAGTGATAGGACAAGGGGGAATGGTTTTAAACTAAAAGAGGGTAGATTCAGAGTAGATGTACGAAAGAAATTTGTTATGATGAGGGTGGTGAAACACTGGCACAGGTTGCCCAGAGAGGTGGTAGATGCCCCATCCTTGGAAACATTCAAGGTCAGGTTGGACGGGGCTCTGAGCAACCTGATCTAGTTGAAGATGTCTGTGCCCATGGCAGGGATGTAGGACTAGAAGACCTTTAGAGGTCCCTTCCAGTCCAAACTATTCTATGATTCTGTGATTCTATATGGAAAAAGGACAAAAGTGTAACGAGATTCTACAAACTTTGAGAGCGTCTAGCAGTACTGCACTCCTTACACAACCTCTCTTCCATGAGCCCTGAGTCCACAACTTTTATGATAAAGTTCATCCAACTTTCTTTCAGTGCTATGTTATGAATTGTGTTGTGTGAATAGTACTATCAAATGAGCCCGTTTCTGTCCAGATGTTGCAAAGGGAGGCATAGGCATCGATGCGAACACTGCAGATATCCAACAGGGGTAAGGTGAAGTCCACCTTTCTTCTTTTGTCTAATTAACTACATTCTAGAAATAGCAGCCATATCTGTAAACGGTTATCGCTGTTACAGATCTATTGGGAGGTGCTCCTTTACGTCATACTATTTCATTCAATATTGTTAACGTAAAAATATGCAATACCATGTAGTGAGGTTTGTTATGGTTACTAAAGATAAAGATCTACACATTCACCCGCTGCCTTTTTTGAGGCAGCTTTAGCCTGATGGTTTTGTTCCTCCACGCATGGGTACAGCATCTCTTGGTACTAGTGAGTCAATGGGGCAAATACTATGCCAAAGGGAGAATGATTGCTATATGTGGCTATCTTTAAGTGTCATGCACAGTCAGAGAAGCAAGGGAGAAGCTCTATTTCCCATCTACACCCCTAGCTCAATGGATCACCAGGTCTGAATCTGGCTGATGTGGTTTGCAACGGCACAGAGTAATTTGTAAAGCCCCATATTAAATCACGCCACTAGGAAGAATTTTTGACGAATATCTGAAAGTCTGTAATGCACATATGACTTCATCACATAGAAGTTGAAACATGGACTACATTGATGGCATGGTGCAGAACAAATTTTCAGGATTTTCTTGGTTTATGTGAAATATGTTCCCCCAATAAAAAGTAAATATTATAGATATAATAAAGATAAAAGTCCAGTGCCCACCTCAAGGGTTGGACGGTGAGGAGCAAAGATACGCCAGATGGGTGACTGCCCGAGTGAACTGCACTGCAGCCTTTAGATAGGTGACTAGCCTTAGTTCATTATTCATAAGTATGTCAAATCATTTGCCTTTTTTATAAAACAGCGGTTCACCTGACTTGTGGGCAAGTTCATGTGGAGAAATACTCACCCCTTCAATTAAGAAAAATAATGGGCAATATTCTCCTGTGGCATGATTTATCATTCCTGCACCAGCACAGTCCATAGTGTGACGACGATTATAGCAGTACAGAGCTATTACACTCTGTTGTAAGTGGTTCCCCTTAGTGCAGAAATAAACGCTATGAACACACCACCAGTATACCACTCAAATTATAGCCATGCTACATTTTCTGTTCTGGTAAAGGTGGACGACCTCTACGTATAGACAAAGCGAATCTGAAGCAAAAACAACCAATCAAAAAACATTGTCCGTTTGGAGGGATACATGTAAAATTTAGCAAAATAAGCAGGTTTATGAGGAAAAAGCCAACATGTTGCATGAGCTGTGGAACGAGAAGGCCTGGTTTCATGCAGATCTGCATTATTGGTGATTAGTTCATGGCTTCTCTGATAGATAACAAGGGTTGAGCTCACACAATGGCCTTTCTTTTAATAGGGACATTTTTGCTTTTGCTTCACCCCCTATTTTTATGGAGCTTGCAAGAATCTAGGGCTTCTGGGATCACATACCTCTGAGAGATTTCACTGAAATCTGCCACTGACCTCAGGGAACAGCTGACAGATAGACAGACAGACCCACGCTGCATCACTGAATGACCTTAACTCCCTCAAAAAAGCCTGAAGCAAGAATAAAAAAGACAGGTTTTTATTCAAAACAGTAGACAGATGGAAGCAGCAGGTTTTTATACTCACTTAAATGTACATTTATCCAATATTCTGCTTTTCTGTTCCCAAGTCCAGTACATCAGTGAAATGGAGCACCATAACCTGGGGTAGAAAAAGACCTTAAAGGTAGAGATACAAAAATGCCCTTAGCACAGCTGAATCTCCAGAAAAGCCCCGTGGCGTTCAGCAATCCGCATTTTCTGACAGGTCCTGCAGCAGAGCCAAGGAAGGGGTGACCAACGCTGAGCAGCGAGGCGCAGCGCCGATGCCCAGCTTTCTCGGCAAGCCTAAGGCTGTCGTGTAGAGCAGCAGGGGAGAGGAGCCTCGAGGTGGCTGAGGGGCAGTGAAGCAAGATAGCAATGACAGGTTTGTCGCTTTGCCTGTGCAAGAAGGGGGCCCAAGCTTTCCCCCCACACCAACTCTTTGTACGTTCCTGGGCAATGAACTTCACGCACCTATACAAAGAGTGCCTTTACCTGGAAAATCACACAGCGAGCTTCCCCTTCCCCCCAGGATCACCTGTAGCACAAAGGAACGGTGCAAAAAGCCTTCCTGGAGAGAGAAGGAAACCTTCGAAGGAGAGACTCCCCAGCAAAGGATGACCACACAGTCAGCTCTGTGCCATGTGCTTTGCACACCTGTGGGTGCATCTCTTCCAAACTCTCCTTGTTCCCAGACAGTATCTTGACTCACGGTGACAATCAACCAGTGCACGCTGGAGCAAAATAAATCGGTTGTAATGTGGCATTTCCCTCCCAGCATCCCCCTCAGTCTTGTGTGACACAGAAGCAAAACAGACCCGGCAGTGAGGACCACTCCTTTCAGCCCACCCTCAACAAATAGCTTCAGTTCCTCATTCGTTTCCAGGACGTAGAAGGGACAACACCTTCCATGTGGGAGCTGCAAGGTGATACCGCTTTGCATTCTGCCATCTGGGACCGTTGTAATTGCAAATCAATCAGAAGTATTTAGGTTGTTTAAAAAAAAATGTTACAACTTTAGCCTGCCAATGCTTCATACCGCTTTAGAGTCCAGAAGTAGCAATTAACCCTATGTATCCCATGCCAGTTTTAGAGCAAAAACTTGCAGCAGCTTTCCAGATGCTTTAAGAAGGGACACAGAGTACAAGCTACTGAAGTTGGTCTTGCTGAAGGAGCCCTTTTAAATCCAAACGCAATATAAGCCCGTAAGATCTTGACTAGGTCTTACCATCCTGCAACACTTTTCCATGAGCGATTGCCTCAGTATCTTACAACTCTCTGGGGAATGGGCTGCAATTGCTGTAATTTGATTTGAGGACTGTCAATGACCAGCTTTAGGACAGAAGTGGTGGGGGTGGGAAAATTATTTTAGAAGTCTATTTTCACTACCTTGATTTGGGATTTTGACTTAGAAGAATTGCAGCAGGTCTCAAGGGTAAAGTTTGCAGAGGCGCTGAACCTATTGACTAAGGACATATTTATTGCTGGAGTGTTAGATTACAGTTGACAGAAAGGAAGAAATGAGTTTTTCTGGTCAATACATAACAACCTTTCTACTAAGACATAAACAAATCCTTGTGCAATTGCCAAGTGACTTTTTTTTTTTCCCCATGTCTGTGAAAGCATTTTGGACATTACAAGTGGCCACTTTGCTGACATTAAGAATGCATCTCACCAAAAACTGGTGGTCACTGCTGAAACAGCAATCAAAGTTTTGCTTGGACTTCCATCCAGCGATAAATAATAAAACAGAGGAAACAACCACATGGACAGCAGGGATCTATTTCTTGAATGATTCAAGTCTAAAAATGACATCAAAAAAGGAGGACTGCGGGGAAAGGATCAGAGTATAGACTGATTGAATGTGATTGCACCAGGTCTATATTTTCTTCCATGTGTAGGTACTCTATACAATAATTTATATCTCAGCTTTACTACTTTGCTGTCTCCACTTTTCAGCAAATATAACTAAACTATAAATATTTGCCTTCATCTGTCACCAGAACACAAATACTTAAAGTTAGTACCTACTGTATATACCTAGTTACAGATTTAATACCCCCAAATACTGCAAAAAAAAAAAAAAATTCAGCATCAGTCTGGTGACTGCAGTGCAACTGTTAATGCTGATAAAGAACAAAGGGAAGGTTTTTGACCAAATTGATCAAAAGAAAAAAAAGCTGGAAATGCAAAGAAAACTTCCGTTCATAAGCTAGCGCACGGTGTCTTAAAAATACTAGCTTGTTCCCGGGATGCCACAGTTACTCAGTAAAAATAATATCCATGAATGCTGTTTCCACTTAGTGGCTTTTGGGCTTCTAAGACTGGGGCTTTGTTAGAAGCAGGGCTCCCCCAGCCAGTTCTCTGGCACTGATAGATCTTTCCAAAGGGTTTCAGATTTACATGAAAACAATATACTATACTATTTGTTTTAAAACGGTTCAGAGTTTCTTTTTGGACTGGAATTCTTGATCATGAGCTTGTCAAAAAATAGACTTAAGAGGTACTTGTTAAACTTTCCAAGTTAAATATTTCACTTGCACACACACAATAGCAATGGTCATGAAAGCCCACAAAAACATGTTAGGTGCATATTAAAGGTCACAGTGTCAATACATATTGAATATTAGGGGTATCAGGAATACTCAACTTTAACAAAAATCAGAGATTACCAACATGGAAAATGTGGAGTAAAAGCTACACATTTAAATAAGGCTTTTAAACTATTCAAACTATTTAAAGTCAATGATATAGAAATACATGCATGGAATGTTAAATAATGACAGGTTTGTCAAAAAGCTATTTTTTTAAATCAGTATCATGTTTCAATACAATCACAATATTTATCACAGTATAATAAGAACTATTTTAAGCAGTCCTAATACTCTAGAAGCTTTCAGTAATAACAACATATCACAACAGTTTTTCTTCTCATACTCACAAAGCTTTTTGCTTAAGAGGAGCAAGAATAGCAGATGTTGGAAAGGAGTTATTTGATTAGTTGTTTTGAAGGGGCTTGCATTGGTTCTGTATTTTATACCCCTTATTTTATTGGTTAACATTATAATTACATCACTTTTATCTTATTAATATCACTAGAAACATAATGTCAAATATTAACTTTGTAAATGTCTTGAAAAATACTGCTGGACTTAAAAGGATATTTGATGCTAAAATATCTTTACTGTGTAATTTATAAAGGCTTCAATCTTATCACATGAATGCACTACAAGATTGATTGCTCGTATTATTCCTTGAAAGGCAGCCATGTGACTGTTCTTTTATTAAGGTAAACCATAATTTACTTACTTTATTCTCATGTTCAGTGCTCATACCTTCTTTTGTCTGTCCGAGCAATTATGCAGCTTTTAGCAAGGCCTCTCAAACACTGGTTTCTGTTTGCACAGCTCTATGGCCATTAGAGTTAAAAGCTTTAATACAGTAAATAATTATCTCTATATGACCACCTGACTACCTTTTACATTCATGTACTGATGTATTAAAAAGCCTGACACAGGCTACTAATTTCAGCTCTCATTTTGTGTGTGCACATCTTCAACGTTGCATCAGACTTTGTCCTTCACAGAACTGTGTTAGGACCTTCAGTGGGGACACCAAGAGAGGCCTCATTGGGCTCTCGTGTCACATGAAAAACCAGTTGAGTCCTGATTTGGAAGGATGTGTGAGTGCACATTAACTGGGTAGAAACACAGAGCAACCACATTGCAGAAGGCTCCTTTCACCTAACTTTGGGGATTTGGAGTTTGGGCACATAAGACCACATAAACACCTCACTTCCCCTACCCTCGTCACCCCAAGAGAAAGGAATCATCTTCTAGAGGTGCTCTCTGGACTAAGGCAGATCTGTATGAACCTATAAAGCCAGCGAGCTATCTTCAGATGGCTCAGGTTAAGTGAAAGGAGTCCTGCTTAACATGACAGCATATATCCTTAGAGATTCTAGCTTTTGTAAAAAATGCAGATACTTTTATAAATCAGCTGCAGCAGTACAGGCTAATTTAGATCCATTTTGCATGGGTTTTGTGGTATGTCTGGACTTTGCTGCTGTTGGAGTGACAGGAGCGTAGGCATGCCTTTAGGAAATGTCATGTCAGTTTGTTTGGTGATTCATGCAAGGCGTTGGGAGCCCTGAAGCCTTGACAGTGAATGTGCTGAGTGTAGGCTGGGTACCACTGGGTGTATATTGTTCGGTACTACTTGAGTGTACTACTTGTTTGGTAAGTTATAATGCTCCTTTAAAGTAATACGAACAACTGAAAATAAAGCCATGAAACAAACTAGACACTACATAATGAAAATCATCATGTTCTAGCTTCTCTCTGAAATTCTCAGATCTTGCATTTTAAAAAAAAAGCAGTTGGTTTCTGCACGTCAGCAGTATTTTCTTAGTTAGAAAGGCAACACAAAATCTGAAGGCATTGTTTCCCTTCCTTGGGCACTATGTAGAAAGAATTAGAAACTCTCCCTGTTTATTTGGTGTTTATCTCAAACATGCATGAACTACCAAAAGTAAAAAGAAGCTACTTGTAGAGAACAAATATCTGTTTCCTTATCTACTTTTTCTTCAGGCCACTGAATCTTAACTGGCAAACAAAAATAGTTTTGTGGCTCTGAGACTTATCAGCCTTCATCAGAAATATTTATTTACAAGTAGTTTCTCAAAGTTGACTTTATTATACAGTAAATTCAAGTGTTTTATAAGCTAAGAGTCAGCACTTAAGCAAACTGATAAAACACCATTTACGTGAACAGTAGCACATCTATGCTTTTGACCCAACACGTTTACTTACAGCCGGAGTATTAGTCTCAATCTAGAGGTCTCGTTACACTGCAGTAGCAGAATTATTTCTGAGATCGACAAAGCTAGCTCAGTCTACATGCAGAGGTTCATACAGAGCATGCTGCATCTCCATCCTTCCTCACTCATCACCCACCAGAATTACAAGCCCTGCCGCAAGGTCGTCACCCCCTGCGTCTCTACTGCTCATTTGGATATCCTTCAAATCCATGTATTTTCCTCTCTTTGGAATATCACTGAAGCTCCTTTACATAGGTCGGCTATGTCAACAGCAGTAAACAAAGCTGCTAGTTCACCCTGCAGCCCCTAACCCCATGCACTGGCTGGCCAGGTCTCTCTGGCCAGTAGACAGATACTGAAGATACAGTTACGCAAACCTTCAGGCTCCTTTCCCTGAGGAGAGGTAGGAGTAAATTCCTCCTATTGGTGAGCTATTCCTTTTTGCTGTCTGTTGTGAGGTTTCTTACACTTTCCTTGGAAGGCGCTACTTGGCCAAAGGCAATGTACAGGATTTTGCAGGTTTGGCTGCTGGACTTAGCCTGATGCACCTCTTTCTCTGTAAATGTGTTCTTGGTGTTTTCCTATCGTAACTGCTTCGCAGCAATTCCCAAGAAATCACAGAGGGGCTTCTTGGGCTGCCAGCACTTGAGAAGACTGTACGTGGAGGCTGCCAGCACCAATTCCTCTTATTCCAAGAGGAAGGGCTATTTTATACCCCAGAGAAATGAACTGTGCAGAAAGGGGAAAAGGTCCTGGGAGGCCAGAGCGTGGGTAGGAGAGACAGGCAGTTCCAGCCTGTGGAAGACTGAATCCCTGTGAAGGAGGACATCTCCCTCTATGAGCACAGAAGATGACTTTGGAGTCAGATTAGGGTTCCTTTCTCCTTGGAACACTAGCAGTTTTCTTTGAATCTGAACAATGTCTAATTCAGAGAGCTAAGGGATAAAAAATATTCCCTTTCTTAATCTATCGCCTTAGAAATCAGCACATCAAAGGCATATAGACTGAAATTAAAGTAGTATGCAAAACTGATGTCCCTTAGAAACTTTGCCTGTGCGTACAGCTTTTTACAAACACAAGATCCAAATCTATCAAGACACTGAGATTAAAAAAAATTCATGAGAAAATGAAAACCCAGCTTGAAAAATTAATCTAACAGGAAATCCCAGTCTCTTCAAATCTTTATGGTTTTTGGATTTTCAGTAGAAAATCTTATTCATATTTCTCCTTTTTCCCTATATTTACCTTAAAACCCACCTCCCTACGGTTTCTTGGGGGATGCTTATATTCCCAAATTCCAACATAAATAATTGGTCTTTTTCTGCCCATCTAGACGTAGTTCAGTAGTATTTTAACATGCTTTTCAGTCTGTCCGCACTGCCCTGCAAGCACATTTGATCGCAGAGGTAGATGGCAGAGTTGCTTCCCGACTTGTCTCAGCATTACCGACTTTCTCTTTAGTCAATACAATTTCTAAGACACGTACAATATTTATTAGAGACTGTGCATATCTTCATCTTACGGCTATGGTTGGAACTTACCTTAACAGTCATACAAACACAAAACCAGAACCAGCGAAGAAGTTGCACTTTCCTGTTACGTAGTTTCCCCATCAGCAGCAAACCCTCACAAAAACTCTCAGTGGGGAGTTAAACTTTGACATGGAGCATATCTCCATGAAACATTTAAAGTTAGAGAGTTAATAGACCAGATCCTCCACTAGCTAAAACTCAAGATAAGCCTAGTGAAACTGAAGGAGCAGGGGTTGGTGACAACAATTGCAGATACAGCCTGTTCAGGTGCCTCCTTCAAGGCATGCTCATTTTATCTTACTTTTTTGACATAAATGAGGTAGAGAGGCCATATAAGCCAGGAAGGATCTCCAGGATTCCCATGTACTGAATAATTTTATCTCAGTGTGGCAGAAAAAAAGTCAAAGAACAAACTGGAGAAGGGTTGTAGAGTTGCATCCACCTAGGCATGCTGAAGATTAACTCCTGTTTTACATATCTTTGTGTTTCTTGTGTTTACTTCTCTCATGTAATTTTTGCAATCTTCGTCCATTGAACTTGTTTTCTGTTTGGTAACTTGTATGATGTGTTGCCTCCTTAGCTAAACACATAGATAAAATGAAAAGTTGAGAGGAATAATATAAATAAGGTTACTATTATTTAATAAGTGAGTCACAGTTATATGAAATACGGGGCATGGAGGCATCAGGTTTGTATAAGTCAGTAAGGCAAATACAATCTTGGGCTTCATTACACTAAGAAAAAAAATATTATTAGTCACCTCCCTTCTACCAGAAAAAGAAAGACATTATTTCATATCAAAATGAAACTAATTTCACTATTAAGTTTCCTAATTTTTTCATAAGCAAAAGGTCCTTTTTTGGAAAACCAGACTTCTAACTCTTTCGCTTACCTTTCTTAACCCCATTTTTGGAGAAAAATCTTCCTCACAAAGGCCATAGCTTACAAAAACTCCAAAATAGGGAAGATGGAAGGAAACACAATCCATTCTAAATCCAGCTCTTGCAGGCTGCTGTTTCTCCCAAAGCCATGGTCTTTTTTTTTTTTAACCATCTTACTGTTTTCTTTAAATATGAGTGACCCAGAAGAGTTATCCAAGCCAGGTAGAGGGACCTGTGCCTCACTCTATGAAACTGCAAACTTCAGAATTTTGAAGCTGCTCTGGGAAAGAGAAACACACAATCCATTTACTACAGGTTTTGGTCTCTTCTTTCAATTCAAATCAGTTTTGAAACAACTTTCTTAATTTTTTAAGCTGCCTCTTATGGGATTTGTCCCATCTGTCCTCAGTTACCCGGTCCCCAACACACTTTGCTCCTTGCCTGTATTCTCCGAAAGCAGAAAGACCAACAACCTTGTTCATTCCCCATGTGCCCCTTCCCATCTTCTAACGCCACAGGCTGTCAGACCATATGCTCCGCTACTGTGCTAATGCCAAGGGAGCTCTGTTTTAAAAAGAAAATCAGGACACCAGATCTGGAAATGTCTCCTGGAACACATCTTTAATAAGTTAACTGGAGACTGAGAAGTGAACTGAAGGAAGGTGGAGCTGAACATTATCCATGCTGAAGTTGTGGAGTAAAAATAGTCCCCCAGGCAAATGAAAACAAAGAAATTATATTATTTCCTGTATTGTGTTTTCCAGAAAACCTTTTTCTTGTGACTGAAACACAACTAGAGACTCTTCCTTCTCAGCTGCTGAAGGACTTACTGAGGTGGCCCTTACAAATGCGTAACTTTGCAGAACCAGGAAGAGAATCTGAATCCCCATGTCACACACAGTCTACAGGAAAATTTACACTGCTGGTAACACAACCTCCTTCTCACCCCCCCAGAAGCACGACAAAAAACAACACCTCATGTGGCGTAACACAATATGTCACATTACTTGACAAATCCACCAGAAGGACTGACCCTCGCATAGCACTTTGATAAATCATTCACGAACAGATTTTCTTTCCCCTTTGCATGTGGATTAAGGAGAGGGGAGGAAAGGGGAAAATGTGGATGTCATACCAGGAACAACACAAATGCAAATACTGTCGCGTGGAGAGCTAAAATTCCCCAGCCTGCTTTCCTAATTTCTCCAGAAGCTATATGTGCGTTTGAGAAGGTGTGTCTGTTTGCGGCCTTTTCCGCCTGACACGCCAACAGAAATGCCTGCACCCTGCCCACTCTCCATCAAGCATTTGACCGAGGAAATAGTACCTCTTCATCTACAGGCATTCAAACCTAAGTTCCAAACAGCGTGTAAAGTAATTTTCTGTGCACTATGGGGATGACAGAGCAGTCCCTGTTTCCTGAAAATGTTGGTCAGTATGACTCAACTTCCAGGCAGTAGCATGTAGAAGGGGGCTATTTCTAGCACAAGGCTAAAGACTGGCAGGAAGTCACCTATGGGATTGGGCTTTGAGCATGTGACAAAGCCGAAGTACTGTCCAGAAGATGGCTATGGCTAACTTCAGCAAGAAAGGGAGACCCCAGTTTGCAGGCAGACAAGGAGGGCTGACACAGAACCCTTGTGTACAGCACTGTGTCGTGCAGGTTTTTGTTTGGCTGAACGTCATGGTAGACGTGTTCATGTATTCATCTGGAAAAAGTTGCCTGGGAGATCAGCAGAGGCTGCAGAACCTGTATGCTGTTCCCACAGTTCCCCCTCTACCAGAAGTATCAAAACTTGCCCAAATAAAGACCAAGCTTACCTCCAAAGGTCCCAAGTCCATGAGAAGAAACTTTGGACCAGGTTTGCAATGCACTTATCTTGGGAGGAATTGCTGCTGAGAGTTCCCTGTCTCAACACACATCTGTAAGAGGAAGCAGTGCTTGCTCCCTCCCACAGACAGGCCTGAGGGAGCATCCTCACATCTGAATTGGGTCCATCATTATTCTTCTTACTACAGTTTGCACCCTCATGGTAACGCATTGGATTTTGCTCCTCAATATTTCACTTTGAAGCCCATCCTTGTGATTTTGTGCAAATGATTTCTTACTTGCTGTGCAGAGAATCTGCTACGGTATTTCAGAGAAATGCATCTTTCAACACATGGCTTAAGAAACAAAAAAGCTGAGAAGGGGCCTGGCAGATGCCTCTATTCAGCTGTCAAGAGTCACTCTGAATTTGACTGTATTTGGGTCTGAACTGTTTCCCGAATAAGATGCATAGTGAAAAATAAATAGAAACAAAAGAAAGCGACCGCATTGGGGAAATGGAGTGGGAAGACTCTGTATAAAGATGAAAAAAGAGATTTCAGGAGCATTTCTCTCCATAGCTACAACTGGTGAGTGACAGTAGAAAGCAAGACAATGAGAAAGCAGCCTTATTTCTGATAGTGGCAAGTTCTGATGCACTGTGTGGATTTTAACCCTGTTCATGAACGCAGTTGGAGGAAGCTGGTTCTGAAACTGTATTGCTTTTTTTGTGGGATTTCTCAAGCTTTGTATCTCTCAAAATAACCTCCTAAACACACTGGTTCGAACCTTGTGACCCAAAAAGAAAACTGCAGAAGAACTGACTGAATCCTGAAGAAAAAATTTTGAAATTAAGAGTTAAGAATTAACAAGGAGGAGTTTGCCAAACGAGAAAAATGTGAAGTTCAGACTGAATTTGTAAAGGAGGAATAGCAGTTCAATAAAAGTAGCAGGAACAAAGACCTGAAAGTAGGAAGATGAGCGAAGCTCTCACAGTCACAGACAAGCAAGAACATTATCCTGGTGTGCACAGATGGCAGAACAGAGCACAAGAGCTAGTTCAGACAGCCAGGACGCTCTCAGTCTCAGAGAGAGAAGGAAGAATGGGGAAGAAAGGGCAGGAGAGCTGAAACTGCCTTCATGACTCCCAGTGACTGGAAAGTACATGATTGCCTAAAAAAAGTACATCTTTTTTTACAGCTAAAAGGGGAGCTCATTCATTCCTCTCCAAAGAGTAGTGCACGATGAGGGATGACAGTGGGTTCATTCAGTTCCAGGGCAAAAGATCTCCTGAACAGTAGTTCCACAAACACCGACCTAATAAAGTCTGGTTTCCTAGAGGGTTCTGTCTTCTTGGTCCACTGAAACTTTAATTGAGTTACACTAAATGGAATTTTAATTGAACTACACTAACATTTTTCATCCAAGCTAGGAATGTTATGAATGCGCCAGCTTTCAGTCAGTATATACATCTTAGTAGACATCACAAAATCCACCTATCAGGTCAGAGGTTTTTTAAGGTGTGGGACAATGAAGTCTTGCTTCCAACATATAAGCATTTCGATATTAAGCTCCCAGGTGATTCCCCGTGCAATAAGGGGTAGATTAATACTGAAGCTTCTCCTGCAGTGGAAGGTCTTTAACAGAGATATCCTAATAAAGTTTCTTTCTTTTACTTGGCTAACTAATTTCTCTAGCCTTACAGAAACTTACAGAAACTTGAGACATCTAGCCATCTGCCAAATTTGATTGAAATTGGCCAAAGGTCCAGAAAATGTTCTGGGGAACAGACAGATATTTACCAGGGAACACGTTACTAATATATAACACATATTGCATAAATAAGAGGTCATTATTTAAAAAGGGGATCTTTTCTACTAATTCCTGATGGTAAAGATTGGAGTGATTTGACTGACCAGGAATATTTCTCTTTCCTGGACCCATTCACAAGGCTTTGGCAAGTGCCCTCAGTAAAGCAGAGCCCACGTCTATGCACGCTCACTGCTGCTTCTGGAAAACACTGCAGACACAGGTTGGCTTGTGTTCAGCAAGGCCAGAAAACACAATCAATTTTTGAATGTTCACAGGGTCAAACATTTGCATAGCTGGCATATTACTCCAGAGGGGGCAAAAAAAAAAGTGAAAGCATTTGCAGGAGAAACAAAACTGCAGGACAAGAATGGAGTGTGTATAATTTGTAACGATCTCCACAACTTCTCCCACCCTTTAGTTTTGATTAAGCATTTTCTTACTGCTTAATTCCAGAGCCAATAAATATGGTCTCAGTCCTCTACAATTTCCATTTGCTGTTTTCACTGTAAGTGTACTTTGGCCCTCATTTGTTTGATAACAAGGTCCTATCCTGTGTTTTCCCTGATATTTACTTCTTGCAAAATAGAAGCTCTTCATGTCTGCAATATTCCTAGTTCAGTTTACACTGGAACGTCTCTGGGATCGGTTTATCACCCACAGCTGTTAACAAGTGAAAGGTATGCCATGGATGGCTCATCTAACTTCATGTGCCACCACCCCGGATTTCTCACCGCTACCAGACTATAAATACACCAGTGTGACCATGCTAATTGGGGAAGTCTTCCTCTTCTTTACAGATTTGCCAGTACATTCCTCCATGCCTTTGCTTGTACATATATGTGTATATACTTACATGTATCTATTAGATATGATACGGTATGATGTGATATGATTAGTATAATCTCAAAGGTAACTGGTCCTAACTTCACCCGACTGTCTCTTTGCCATATGTCCTTGCATCCTGGTACAATTCTGGGCAGGGCCCTTCATTATGGTACTCGTGCCTCAGGTCTTATATTGATGTCCTGAGTTTGAATCCAGTTTCTGTTGTGTTGCTGCCCAGTAGTGGGTGGTACTTTCATCAAGAAGGGGCAACGTGAGCTCTCTCATTAGCTTTCAACTGCATTTGCCCACTGTCTCAGAATGCTTTTATTGTACGTTGCCCCACCTATCCACGCACTGCCAGTACGGTTTCTGTCTTATCAACCTCATGGGCTGCACTGGGCAGGGTGTTGCCAGCTGGTTGAGAGGGGGAGGGATCCTTCCCCTCTGCTCAGCACTGGTGAGGCACATCCAGAGTTCTGGGCTTCTCGGTACAAGAGGGAGATGGAGCTATTGGAGCAAGTCCAGCAAACAGCCACAGAGATGATTAAGGGACTGAAGCATCTGTCGTGTGAGGAGAGGCTGAGAGAGCTGGGATTGGTTAGCCTGGAGAAGAGAAGGCTCATGAGGTGCCGTAGTGTATAAATATCTGGTGGTTTATTTTCTTGCTATTTTTCATGTTCCAGGAAGTTTCTAAACTGCTTATTGTGGCTGAAATATCCAAGAGGAATAATATATCTTACACATGCCCTGTTCTCCCAATATTCTGTAAGCATCTTCTGCTATTCACCCGGTTATTCACACTTTCTAGGTTCTTATATTTTCAGGGGAATATTTGTTGGACCATTACATCCACATTCTTGGTATAGGTCTCTGTTCCACTTCTGGAGATCCCATAGATGTTCCCTTGGTCTGCACTTCTGCCAGCAATGGCAAGTGGCTGTTCTGATCCCACCCCTGCCTGATCTCCCTAGACTGTAGTTTGTGTCTGACATCATGCTCTCCCAACACTGCAAGCGTTTTTCTAGGTGCTCTCTTCCTTCAGGACCTGCTGGCACTATCAGCTTTTCTGCCTTCGGGCTCTCACATAAATTATTCTGAAGACTGGTGTAAAATTATGTACTGTTCAAACATTTTACTGAGGCATGATTGATGTATAAACACAGAATATTTAAAGATTACTGTATAGTTGTATACATTGTTGTATATATTGTTATAACTGCTACTTGTCTGTTAACAACTGCTTTTCTGATCTGCTGAGTCAGCTAAGGGAGGTTTTGTGCAAGAAATGACGATTCTAGTGTCAGATGTCTGCAGATACCTATTCCACCTAAGCATTGCTTGGGCAGTGTGACATTTAAGTGAATATACGTGGTACAGGAGACCTGAAAATATGAAAGGGACCAGAGGTAAAAAAGAGGGCTCTGATTTAGACGAAGGACATGACCTAATCCACACTTAATCTAAGAATGGACACAGGACTTTGATTGAAGTAGTAAGGTCCTGGAAGGAACGAATTTTGATCCAACAGTCCTAAGAGAGATCCAACTCCTAAGAGAGGAGATGTTGTTTAGTAGCTTCTAAAATAGTTGTGAAAGGTTGCTATCAGAGGAAACACTCTCTGAAACGGGTCTCAGCTCACAAAGTAAAACTGTAGTCATCCTAACAGCAAAAGCCAGCTCAGTAACAGGAAGGTTTTAAACAGATGGACTTGAGTCTTAAAAAAAAAAAAAAAAGTAGCACGGTGCTTTCTGGTTTGCCTGCATGTTGTTAGGCAGGGTGGAAGCAGGCTTATCCCAAGCCCCAGTGCTCCACCAACAGCTTCCAGAACCGCCTGGAGCTCCTGTTGCCACCACAAAACACTGCTGGTTACCAAGGAGCAAAACCTCACTGCTATCTACATCAGCGCTATCAGAAGTTTTTCTTGTTTAAACTGAAACAGAAAAAAGGGACACATCTCCTTCCTACACAGGTGCTTTGTTAAGGGCTGCGTTAGTAAAAGTTCAACACTGATCCTAAGATTAGACATCCAAAGGAGAGCAACAAAGGGAGAACCAAACTATGAAGTAAACTACATGGCATTTTCCCCACAGATGTTTCCACCCTTGGAAAAGGGAACGTAAGCCATAATAGCATGTATGACAATATCTGTCAAATTTTCCATTACTTTGTGATAGTGATGTGTGACAACAGTTTCACAGAGGGACAGGTTTGGCCACGTTGTGGGAATAACGAATACATTTTATGATCTACAGTTACTGGATTATGTAAACAAGGAAAACCTTGCTTCCAGTTCTGGATCTGGGAATTTTTCTCAAATTTGGTATAAATCCCTGACATTTCTGGTCAGAGAACTTACAAACCAGCGTGGACCTGTGATCTTAAAACTCAAGTTTCTGCATTACTTTTTTTTTTTTCTTTTCCTTTTTTGACTTCTAAAGATGGCAAAAATACAAAAGCCCTAAGGACACTCAAATGGAAAATGAACCTTCTGATACCAAGTCTGTAGAAAACTGATCCCTACAAGCAGATGGGCCCCACCTTGCAGCAAATTGAACAAATAAAGAATAATTTATCTTTAGGTGCAATAAGCATCATACGAAAGTTTGCCAAAGGCTGGATAATTCCATAAAGCTACTCGACAAGAAGCCAGAAGTGATTAGAAATGAAAGGTCTCACAACACCACCCTGAGTACTCAGCTCTTAATCAGGTTATCAGACAGCAGGGCTTTTCTTAATTGATATAGCCTTTTATCGAATTAGGGTGTTATCTCATTGGTGAGGTCATAAAATATGAGTCACGCAGAGTCAATAGGATATCTAGCACAAAAACGATGCTATGCATTATAGAGGCTAAAGATATTGTAGGTATTGTAGGTGCTGTTTACTTAAAGGCAACTGGTGAGTGTTGTGGCTCTCTTCGACCTTCAAAAAAAGCTGTTTTAACCCCATTTTAAGCTGTGTTTACTGTTCAGAGTAATTCTGCTAATCGTGATTTAATATTGTTGCCTCGGCAATGCTGTGTGACATTTTGAACCCAGGGCCTAATTTCTCATAAACAACTGTAGTTCCACTGATTTTCAGTTGCCACATAGATGAGATTTTGATTTAGCTAGGCTGAATGCGTTCTCTGAACACTGAGTTTTGTGTGCTTAAACTGACAACCAACTCACTCATATTAGGTAAAGAAAAATGAACATTATGAACAAAGTATTTCACAGTTTTACCAAAATTTTACCTTCAGAATGGCTGCCAGTCAGCACTGGACTTCTTATCTTGGAGAGCTGGCTGTGATGACTCCTGGTTTCATACCCGAATTCCTGTATGACTTTTGGCAAGCCTTTGGCTTTGATTTTCTACAACTCTTAGGTACCTAACCCTTTGGTGTTGTACTCCTGCATGAAAACCAGTGCCTTAGAGTTTTCTTAGCTTCCTTTTTTTTTTCTCTATAAATTAAGAGAGAATGAGTCCATAAACAAAGCCAAGGCATTCAGATAACACTTAGGAGAATCCTAGCAAAGCCAACTCATAAAAAAATACTTCTGTACTAGTGCCAACATCTAGCTGCTAATGCTTTAAGTTGGAGAAAACAATTCACTGTGTTACAAGAGCCAGTCACAAGATCGGCATCAAATAATTTTCTTTCTGAAATTATTTTTTAAACCAAACCAAAAATCTTTAAGTTGATTAAAACATCTTGTGTACGTATTAGGAATGTTTTGTTTCACTTTCAAACTATTAATAATGCTTTTAAGCATAGAATTATGCAAATACAAAAGGCAGAAATAAAGGAGATTTCTCTTATCATAGAATATCTCAAGTTGGAAGGGACCCGTAAGGCTCATCAAGTCCAGTTTATCGGTGTCTAATTCATCGGTGGTGGTAGTTAGACGCTCATCTTTCAGGAATGAATTTCAACCTGACAAATACACACAGGGCAGAAGTGCCCAGCTTGTTGTTACAGTGTGCTGGGTTTCATTGTACAGCACCCCCAGCACATAGAGTACAGACACTCAGCTCCACTGTTTGTTACAAACACCGTCAGGATTGGTTTACCAGGCACACTGAGACTATGACTTCTCCCACCTTTCTTCCCACTTAGTTACTTAATGCAATAGTCTGGTCAGCCACATCAAGTGTAATGTTTTGTCTTATGCCAGAAATTGTGTTAAACACTATGTCCAATGGTTAAATAACTTTGTTCTGTTAAAAAGGAGCAACAGGAGCAGGGAAATGTTTCCAAGCAGCAATGCAACAGGAATGACCAGAAAAACAGAAGGTATCAGCTGACACAGGAAATTAATAAGTCTTAAAGATTAAACCAATTATGTTCATTATAAATTTGCAAGAAAATACCCTCCCAGTGTACCCTACAAAATGACCTGAAGCTTCAGCTTCAAGCAAGGTGAAAACTGCAAAAGACCATCCCACGCACTACTAAAGCCAACAGGCTGCAAAGGAAGCATTCACAGCTAACAGAGGTGCCTCAGACCCCTAACTGCATTATCAGAGAATCTGAATGGTCTCAGGGAATCACAAACCCTAAGCAAAGAGCTTCTCCCTGCCACTGACTTTGAACAGCTTAAGGTTATACTGGACAAATTTCTGTACTCCTAGACAGAAATAAATCCCAACTACCACCCTACTGCCATTAGACCCATTCTGTGCATACTGCCCTCAACAAATCAGGTAGCAGAGCACTGCTTAAGTCAGCATTGACATTACTGATGTGTGCAATAAAAAAAGAGATCATTCAGCTAAGAAGCCAAAAGTTTAATTTGAACGCTGCTTCTCAGATTTGAAAGCTCTACTCTCCTTACAAAGGCAGTCCAGCAAAGCTGGAAACCGATTCCCTGTTTCATGACATATGCATATGCAAAGCAGCTCATTGTATCACTGGGTAACTAAGTGACATACTTTTAGTGTCATGCTAAAGACCAGTGTAGTAATAAATTTTAAAGAAGATTAGTTCACTTAGTTGGTGTATATGAGATAATAAATAAAGAGTATATTGTCCAAATGAGAATTGCATAATCTCAGGTTACACAGGTTTATCCTGATAATGAAGTACAGGTACTGAATGGCTTAGAGAATTAATACTGAAATGTAAAGTCGTATTTCTACCAACACCGAAGCAACTCCGAGCCTTAGCTCTATTGACTGCGATTTACCATCTCCCGACCGCTACGTTGTACAGTTAAATCTGTGCTGTAGTTCAGTGGCTCCTGTTAGGACAACTGCCACTAAACCACAACATTGCTAACAGCCTTCCAGAAAGGCAGCTCTTTATAAGGTCACTTAGAATAACCTAATTTCCAGGTTTCCAAGGAAGCGAATGCAGCTTTTTAGGTATGTTGCTCAAGCTGTGTGCAGAATATTACACTGAGAGAGGTCCTCAACCCACAGATTTTTACGGTAGCATCTTTATGCCAGCAGGGAAGCGATGGCTGTGTTTTTGGAGAATTTCAGGCAGATTTTGAGCTCATTGCCTGACTGGAAGTCACACAGCTTGTGTTAATAACCCTTGCAGTGGTAAATAATACAGGTGATACCAAGCTAAGACAAGAGCAAACAACACATTCAATCTCTCTTTCACCTCCTCATTCCATGGGCTTGAATTCTTCTGCTGCTATCAATGGGACAAAGTGAGCCATTGCTGAAGGCTACGGCAATGGTGTAGCTGGCTCGGTTGTACGGCAGTAGCCGTCACTACTATCGCAGAGGTTCGAGGTTTGCTGCCTTCTCCCAGATGGCCAACTCTGCAGCAGCAGTGAATAGTCACAAAACTCAGCTTCAGGGTTGCAACTCAGACACCTGAGCTGGAAGACCACATTCCCTCTAAAGCCAAGGGAGGGAATAAAGCTCTTTCAGGGGAATATTTACGGCACCAAACTTAGCATCCTGCTATTCGCCCCTAGCAGTGGAAGAGGTGGGATACAGCTACACGAACACAGGCACCCGGTGCCCTTCGCAAGTATCTGGCATCGCCTGTGGTTGCAGAGGTAGAGGGGCACAAATTCCCTGTTCATGCCTCTCAGGTATCCTGGGCCATTTAAAGGGCCACAAGGCTTTTTCCTTGGCACTATATTCAGGCAACTAAATCCTACTTCTGGGGTCTAAAGAAGGATGTCCAAAATCAGGCTGTGCCTGGGAGTCCCCAGTTCTCCCAGATGCAAAAAGATAACAAAGTGCTGAGGGAGGAAGCATTTGTTCTCATTCTTAAGTACCAACTCCTTGCTAATGTATCAAGTAGTTTTCTTGAGTGATAACTGGTTCCACTTTCAGCCCTATTTGGAAAAGAGAGGGGGCACAAGAATGTAAAGGAAAAATATGATGTGATGCATTATCTAGAACCATAAAAATGTTTCATCATCCATCCAAGACCAATCTCATCTGACCCACTGTCAAAAGAGCCCATGAAAAATTCCAGCTCCTGTTTTCAAGCCATATAGACAATAACAGCCTAAATTTCCAAGCCTAAGTTGTCGGTATTCACAGGTACAGAGTAATGAAACAGATACAACAAGAGATAATTTTTTTTAGTTCATTTGTCAAAGATTAAAAGGCAACATTCTTGAAGAACGAAACAGGCACTACCTTTTTTTCAGAATAGTAACATGTGATGTCCTTCCAACATGCTTGCTAAGATGCATACCAAATATAAATCATTGCTGCTTCATGTTTACCCTTTTATGGCACTATACTTGCTGCATAGAGGGTGCAGCAAGAGGAGGAATCCTGCTCTTGGTATTCTACCTCACGGGAAGGTATTAGGTGTACAAGCACAGTGAGTTTCCATGGGCTTTGAAATCCACTTTGACTTGGGCAGATATGTCAATGGCTCATACCTGCTGAGCTTGAATTCTCCTTGCAAGTACAAGCTCACTCCCTGTACAGTCTGGGAAATCCCTTCTGTAACCCTTGACAGAACTGCAATAGTATCCATGGTCTATTATAATTATCCCATGAAAACATAAATAAATTGTATCTACATCAACAAAGCTTGCAAAATGAAATGATAAACAATCATTCACGGAAAGCAAGCTGACAAGCAATACCTTTTCCCTTCTCTTACACCAAGAATGTAAGAATATACAGTATTCCATTCTTTGAGCCTGTTGTTTCCATTTTAATATTACAGGAAATAAACAAAACTGAAGTATCTTTTCCATTCCTTGGTGTATATTAAAATTTACACTATTAGGAAGCTAGGAGATGCTACAGTGGTCTAACAAATTCAATATCCTGGTGCAAAAACTCTCGCAGCAGCCAAGTAAAAAATAGCTCAACCACACTGTAAGTTTCTATCTAATTCCTGTCAATCAATAATTAGCAGATGTTCTGAAATATGATGTATATAGCTTACCTAACAGAACTGAAGACATATACGTTGTCCATATAACAGAGCAATTAATGTCTTTCTGAATTCTATCTTACTTGTAGATCTGCGTTTTCTATCATTACAAACATTTTCCAAATCATATCTGACTTCATGATACGAGAGGGAACCTTCAGCTGGCCACTAATGCTTTAAATTCTCTCTGTAGGTGAATAAAATGCAATATTTTCTTTTAGACTGACTCTTGTAGGTGTATTTTAAAAAGGAGGAAGTCACATTTTATGGATCTATAACTTTATTTTTCCCCAGCTTGTTATTTTTCCCTTATCTGTGTTTATTCTCTTCTTTATGAAAAAAGATCTCATGAACTCCATACAGCCACTCTGTGACAACACCTTCTGATGTGATGACAAGGCAATGTACTTGCTCTTGGAACCATAACGATCTACTCTATCGTCAGAAAAGCCAGTCACATAAAACAAAGAAAGGATTCCCATCTCTATGTGAAATGTAATGATTTCTTAAAGATCAATCCAAGCAATTTTCCACCAAAATGCAGTAGCTTCAGCTTTTAGAAACCTATCCACATTTCAGTGAGGTCTTTAAACCTGTGTTCACATATATCACCTTGGGTCAAATGGGTGCTGGATCTGACTGAACTTTTCTAATCACTAAAATAAAGCCTGAAATCCACTCTCGGGCATGAATATTGCAAGCACCTCAAGTTTGAAATTAACATGAAGTAGTAAAATGAACATTCTTATTAAAGAAAAATAATTTTCTCTTGCCTTCAGGTCAGCTTGCAGGTAAGTTAAAGAAAAGGACTCAAGCTAAGGAACTGAAGAGGAAAAATAAAGTCACAGTGAATGACTGGGAATGAGAACTGCTCATTTGAAAACTGCTGTGTTCTTGAGTTGGTGTGTTTTACCACATCTGCAGCCACTAGAAAAAAACACAGCTATGTGCACTGTAAAGCAAACTGGATCTTACAAAATATCTCCGTTTGCAACCTCACATCTCACGCACTTAATAATGAAAATTACCCAACCTTTTTTGAGTAAAGCAGAATACGTTTCTTTACTAACAGTGATTCAGAGCAACAAGCTCTTGTAAGAATCTATAGGATCTCATTTTCAAGTTGCTTCAAATATTTGCTCATACTTTGACCAAAAAGAAACAGGGATTTCCAGTCAGAGAGATTCTGCAATAAATAAGACCATGTTTAATGGTTCAGTGTGTTTGTCACCTGGATGAAATCCACCCATGGATTTGAAAAGCCCTTAATTACAGTTCAACCTAAAGACTAATAGGGCTCTGCAGGCCAACAAAAGTTGGCAGGTGGGCAGTCTGCCAAAAAATTCAACGCAGAACAGAAGAAAAATTAATGTTGAAAATATATATTGGCAAGTCTAATCATTCCACATCCCTGTGCCATGAAGCTGGGAAGTCAGATGTTAGTTCCTCCCTTATGAGAAATCTAACTACACCCTCATACTCATTCCTAAATCCTGGTTTGAATTGCTTACTCATGTTGCACGTATGCCAGCTTACTCTAAGGCTCTTTTCGGACAGACAAACTCCACCCAAGGTGAAAACTGGATTTGAGGGATACCTCCATTTGGGAACTTCCCTCCTGAGGCAGAATGGAGAAGCCCATGTTAAGACCAGCTCCCTCTGACCTACATGGTACTTTATCATTGTCCAACCAGGTCTTAAATCATCAAATGTCCTAGTTCCATGCCCAAGGTTCACAACTCAAGTGTTTGGCATCATGCTTTAAGACACCCCTCTCCCCTCTCATTGATTTGTGCACTTTACACTGAAAAAGGCCCCAAACAAACATAGAATAATTACGTTTTAGTGCCACAGAAGCCCCACATAGCACCCAGAGGAAACCCAGGTCAAGAGCTTCCCAACATGAATGTGGCCAATCTGCTCCAGAGGAAGCTAGCCTTGGCAGTCAGAGATTGATTGGATGATGTCTTTAGCTGTGAAGGCATTGTATGGTGTTTATGTCTACAAACTAATTTCACTCTCCTCTGTAATAATCACACAGCTAAAACTTGGCATCTTATGTTACCTTTTGATTTGCTGAAGTCAAATACTTTACTTTTTAATATATTAATCTCTACAGTTTTAAACACACACACACACGCACATATAAGCCTATCAAAAATTAGACATCTGAAATGGTTTAACGCTGAAGTCCAACACACTTTCATTCCTTCAGGCATACTTAGGAAATATTCTTTTGAATGTTTCAAATGATCAGACTTTTGTTTCCTCCTTTGACTTCTTTCCCTTCCTTTCCGCATCTCCAAGCCCTTCTTCTCTTTAGGACAAATATAATAATAAGAAGATAGAGGTTCTTTTACTTTCATATTTTCTCTTGTACTTTTGGGTTTATATCCTGTTATTTTTCTACTCAGTGTTGACATAGTGATGTAGCACAAAAGGAGTTTCACTTTCCTTTTGAAAGTTCTGATAAGTGGGAAAATGGAAAAATCAATAAAGAAACAACCCCACATATAATTAAAATTTTAGAATAATCGGTGGAAAAAGGCTTTAAAACTTTTTATAATGGAATTAAAGTAACTGAAATTTTTTGATATTTTGGTAGAAAACTGGAACTCACTCTGTTTTCAGACAAGAAGAACAACCCCTTTTTTTTTTTGCTCTGTGGGGCTGCTGCCTAAGGGATGGATGTGTCGAGTTGTCGTTCACAAGCCTCTGCAATATTGGCGGCTGTGGTGGAGGTCAGATCCCAGCTACAGGACATCTCCAGCCTGTCCACCAGTTGTGGCAGCCCTCATTTGGTGTCATGTGGTCATGCACATGAGGAGAATTAATTCCAGCACCACCGTGCGTGCCTTTAACCAGACTGTGTAGCTCACCATTTGTTTGTACAGGAGGAAGCGTTAGGCGGTGTGGGCATCACTTACTTCCTGCACAGCTGCTCCTCGTCTCTTCAAGGGAATGGAGCCAAATAGGAACAACCGTGAATGTGGACCATGCCAACAGGATGCAAGTGGCCCACCTCTGGGGACACCTTTTTTTTTTTTTTCAGGGAACTGATGTATGGCGTTACCATAAAGGAGTATGGTTTGCCACTGGCCATGGGCACAGCCAAGCTGACCTACTGACCCCATGGGCTCTGAGTGCTGACACCAGCCGTGCAGAATTGAACCCTGCAGTCTCCTAAAAGATTTCCACCTCCCTGTTAACCTGAGTGATGGGGCTTTCTGTTGGTGGGCATGCCCAAGGTTATCAACATAAAGATTCTTACCAACTGCTGGATAGAGTCCCTAAAGGCATCATGAAGGTGAAGCATTTGCTACTTTGGAGTAAATACAAGTCAAGTCAATACTTCAGGGAGATGATTTTATATAGCTGGTTAAAAAAAAAAAGAAAACTCATGAAAACTTTTCTCTTCTTTTTGTGACCACAGATGTTTATTTCCTGTGGTGGGCTCATCACCTTCTCTAACTATACGCTGGGTAAAAAACTGGCTGGACAGCCG
>NW_009228724.1:0-65009 GCF_000690835.1 Fulmarus glacialis
AAAGAGCACAGCATTGAGTGGGTATATCATATCCCCTCCCATGCACCAGCCTCTAGGAAAATCGAATGATACAACGGACTGCTAAAGACAACACTGACAGCAATGGGTGGTGGGACATTCAAGCATCGGGATATACATTTAGCAAAAGCCACCTGGATAGTCAACACTAGGGGATCTGCCAACCGAGCTGACCCTGCCCAATCAAAACTCTTACATACTGTAGATGGAGATAAAGTCCCTGCCATGAACATAAAATATGCTGGGGAAGACAGTCTGGGTTATTCCTGTTTCGGGTAAAGGCAAACCCATCCATGGGATTGCTTTTGCTTAAGGACCTGGGTGCACTTGGTGGGTAATGCAAAAGGATGGGGAATTCTGATGTGTACCTCAAGGAGATTTGATTTTGGGTGAGAATAGCTAATAATTTGAATTGTATGATGTTAATTGCTATATAATACTGCATGTCATCACTACTATGATCTCTGTATGCCGTATCAATGGTATTACAGTAAGAATCACCCAGATTAATGAAGAACGAATTTTGATGAAACCGAGCAAAATGCAGCAATGACAGAACCAGACAAGTGCAGTGGTGATGGAACCAGAACTGGCTTCTGCATGCAACAATCTACAACAACTACCTCTCTTGTCCTGAAGGACAGTTATGGCAGATGGAGCCCAAAGTCATGGACTAAATGAACTCAATGGACGTTTTAGAGGGATGGCCCATAGACTAAGGGAATGATATCTGTGTGTATATATCAAAATACAGGAAAGGTGGTGGTGATCAATAGGGATGTATTGGAAAATGTGAGACCTGGGCATGATGTAGATGATATAGAATAAGGGCTGATATTGTCCTGGTTTTGGCTGGGATAGGGTTAATTTTCTTTCTAGTAGCTGCCATAGTGCTGTGTTTTGGATTTAGGATGAGAATAATGTTGATAATACACTGATGTTTTAGTTACTGTTGAGCAGTGCTTACACAGAGTCAAGGCCTTTTCCTGCTTCTCACACCACCCCACCAGTGAGTAGGCTGGGGGTGCACAAGAAGTTTGGAGGGGACATGGCTGGGACAGCTGACTCCAACTGACCAAAGGGATATTCCATACAATATGATGTCACACTCAGTATATACGCTAGGGGAAAAGCTGGCTGGGGGTCCGCAGCTCAGGAACTGGCTGGGCATCGGTCAGTGGGTGGTGAGCAATTGCATTGTGCATCACTTGTTTTGTATATTGTTTTATTATTACTAGTATTTTCCCTTTCTTTTCTGTCCTATTAAATTGTCTTTATCTCAACTCACGAGTTTTACCTTTTTCTTCGATTCTCTCCGCCATTGCACTGGGGAGGAGTGAGCGAACGGCTCTGTGGTGTTTAGCTGCCTGACGGGTTAAACCACAACAGCAGGTAATCTCCTATCATCTTCAGTGAATACAATATTAACAGCACCCTTGACTGTCATACCTGACAGAAAAAGATACACTTGACCTGTTTCTACCTGTGTCATCTATCAATCACGGTCCCTAGAACATGACTTGCCTTTCATCTTGGTGAAATACCCTAGACTACCCTCTTGGACTCCATTCAGTTAGGCAATCACGCTATACACAGGATACTATTGGTATCTGAATTGGTCATCAGGTAAAGATCGTCAGAAGACGATAAAAAACTCTCTCTCCCAGTTAGATCATGTTTTCTAGAAATAAGAAAAAAAACCAAACCAGGTAATTACTCCCCAGCCTGTTTCTGTGGAGTATCTCTCCTGTCTAGTCACTGCTGAATGTTGCACTGGAAAGACAAGCGTTTCACCTAATACAATGAAACCACATCTAGACAGATAGTCTTCCCTTGTTCAACCGTGTAACCATGTACTTGGTCATGTTTACCCAAAACTAGTACCAGCCCAACACTTCACATATTTATTTCAGTCTATGTAGCTAACATTTCATTGATGATTTTGTGAATCTCCAGCTTAAGCTAAGAACCTAGTTTAAGAAGTCTGGAAGGACCTGATTTTAAAAAGCCTGGTGCCTTCAAAAGTTTTGAAGTGAGTGCTTGAAGTTAGCTATGCAAAAAATTAATGGGATGAAAAGTTCCCTGAAAAGCTGAAAAATATCAGTCTGTTTTCACAGACCATATTCCAGAGTTTCAGAAAAGAAAGTCGTGATCAGGTGTGCTAGGAACTACTCTTCCATGTTTCAATGCTGCATTTTCATTATCTTCAAGCACAGACATGCAAGACAAGCATGTCTGGCCTAATGTGATTTTGCAAGAGTGAAAAGTCCCAATAGAGCAACAGTTCAGTGCAGATACTGTTGCTAGCTTCTCAAATTCCTGGATTATGCTACTTCTAGTTGTTACACATGTGTGGATCAGAGATCAGAGCTTACCCATTGTGAAAAGCCATTTTACACCCATATAAAAGAGCTTATTTCACAAATGAACAAGCCAAAGGTTTAGCTTATTTGAATATCTGAATGAGATCCAAAACAGATTTAATTGAATATTCATTTCATGCAGCTTTAGCCAACTGAGTTGCTTAAATGAATTGATCCCATGAGTAACAGTATATGTATATGGATACTTAACGAATGAATTGACAGTAGCCTTCAGCAATGTCCTGCATAAACTTAGCTTTTAGGAGCTGTCAAGAGGTTGTCTTCTTTGTCTACTGAAGCACCAAGCTGCTGTCATTCCCATATGGATCATCGCCTAGCCATATAGATCCACTTTCTTCCAGGCACACTTGAAGTTTCTCAGTGGGATTCAATAACAGCTTCTCATTCACTTACTGTCAGCACACTTCCGAGCTTTTGTCTTCCTACAGATATTTGCAGCCCCCACCATGGAGCAGTGCAACAGTGTCGCAGCCCAAGAGGTACTACTTTTTTGCAAGGGAGCACATGAAAATGCATTTCTGACATTTTCTGCTCTCATCCGTCTTGAGCATCCTCTATTTCTTTAGATTAGCTAGACTTCTCAGATGATTGCAACCTAACAGGTCTAAATAAAGACCTTAATCTTCTTCTGCCTCGTGGGAGAAACGAAGGGGATGTACTTCATGGTAGTACTGTTCTTCATACCATGTGATTCTTGCCTTTTTGTGCTTGCTACAAAATCTACAGGGCAGAAGATACAGTGTACTTTCAAAAGACTGGCAAAACCTTCCCCCAAACATTCCTCATTTACCTGTGTTGTGGGTTGGCCTTGGCCAGCTGCCAGACACTGACCTATCTGTTCTCTCACTCCTCCTCCTCCTCCAACAGTGGAGGGGGAGAAAATAAAATGGAAAAGCTCGTGGGTCAAGGTAAATACAGGGAGATCACTCACCAATTAACATCATGGGCAAAAGAGATTAAACCTGGGGAAAATTAATTTAATTTATTGCCAATTAAAATAGTTTCAGATAGCGAGAAACAAAGACAAATTAAAACACACCTTCCCCTGTCTTTTATTCCCCAGGCTCAACTTTACTCCCTCACTCCCAACTCTTCTACCTCCTCTCCTCCCTCGGGCGGCACAGGGAGATGGGGAATGGGGGTTTGGGGTCAGTATATAATTGCTGCCCTCTGCAGCTCCTTCTTCCTCACACATTTCCCCTGCTCCAGTGTGAGTTCTCCACAGGCTGCAATTCCTTCCAGAAATATCTGCTTGTTCCAGTGTGGGGCCCTCCATGGGCTGCTGGGTATATATCTGCTCCAGCATGGTCCTCGCCACGTGCTGCAGTGGAATCTCTGCTTTGGCACCTGGAGCGCCTCTTCCTCCCCCTCCTTCACTGACGTTGGTGTTCGCAGGGTTGCTCCTCACACTTTTTTTTTCCCTCACTCCTCACTCTGCTGTCTGGCATTTTGCCCTTTCTTAAATACATTTTCACAGACCTCAGCTGTGTCCTTTGGTGGGTCTATTTTGGAGCTGGCTGGAGCTGGCTGGAATGAGCTGTGTCCGGCATGGGGCAGCCCCTGGCCTCTTCTCACAGAAGCCACCCCTGCAGCCCCCCACTGCCAGCACCTGGACACAGACACCCAACTCAGCCTGATTGACTTTCTGTTGTGTGTTGCCCTACTTGAAGCAGATGTAACAGCAGTCTCTTGTTTTGAGAAAACTTTAGTATGCTCCTCCAGGAGACTGTGTATTTCTAAAACCTAACCCAGGGATATGCTTGTGAGCACTCAGAAATGCTAACTGTAAAAATAGAGAGATTTTTGACAGAACTGTTTGAAGAACCAGTAATTGAATGTGAAAATGAAGTGAGACCAACAAATACCTAGGACATGAACCCTGGGAAGATGTAGCTAAAGGAGTCAGAGGATACGCACACGCTGTGGCTCTAGAAAGAACCAGCAGAGTGAGCAAGAGCTTTTGTTGGCTAATAGAAGTTCAGAGCTGCAAGCAACTCCTGTGTCTCTTGTTTTGTTTCTCCTGTTGGGTTTTGTGCATTTACTGTAAATATAAAACTTCAAATTTTAAAATAGCTGTCTGTATTTTCACTTTCATTTTTAACCTCATTTCTTTTTAGCTCCTTGATAATGACATTTCTCCTTTGTAAATTCACGCTGACTACTCCCATTCACTTTCTTGTCCTTCATGTGTTTGGAAATGTTTTTCAAGACTACTTGCCCCTTCATTTTCTCAGGGATTGTTGTGAGGTTGACCAGTCTCTAGTTCCCCAGATCCTTCTTCTTGTCCTGCTTGACAATGGGAGTGATATTTGCTTTGTCCCAGTCCTCAGGAACCTACTCCATCTCCACAATCTGTCAAAGTAGCCTCACAATGACATTGGCCAGCTCCCTCAGCACTCGTGAGTGCATCCTGTCAGTTACCTGGACATGTGTAATTTCACTTTCATTAAATGTTCCCTAGCCTGATCACTATCCACTGATGTTAAGTCTTCATTTCTCCAGATTTTCCATGCATATCAGTTCCAAATAAAGCAAATATATTTCTAATCCAAATACTTCTTGCAGTTTTCTGCTGGCAAGTTCAGGAGGTGTCTACTCAGCTGTTTGGGTTTTGTGGATTCCAAACTTGATATAAATCTCACCCTATGGACTCAAGTCTGTAGAGAGGACTTGAGCATCATAAGTTTCCATAGGCATGTTGGCATTTTTACACCCCACTTGTATGACTGTACTCTGCTGGATTCCCACAGTGTGGGGGACACAAAGAAGTTAGGGTGGGGTTTTTTTGCTAGCTACCTGTTTTGTTCCACACCTTCCCTGTTGCAGCCTGCTGTGTACAAACTGGAGGTTACCACTCAGCAGCTGGAATTGCCTTTCAGCTTAACTTGAGAACTCTCAGCTCCTGGTGACAAGAGACTGCACACAAACTGTCTGTGCTGGGGGAAGGACTTTGTATGTTCTTTTGTTCCTTCCCTTGAAACCACAGGACAGCTAGACAGTTATTTCTCTCCTTTGAAAGAAAGAAATAAAGACAGAGGCTGAAAAGAAGCATCACCAATGTATACATTTGGTGCACTAAATTAAGACTGTGCAAGGAATGCTACACCTACAAAATCTGGAAAATACCAGATCCACATTGCTCTGGGAACTTGTTTGTCAGAGGCATTCAACAGTGAAAGAAAACAGTGCAGATGCTTTAATTAAGCAGTGTAAGACTTCAGCTTGCATTAGTCTTGATTTTAGCCTCTGGACATGGCTTCAACTCAGGCAAATACAAAAACCTATGGGTCTTCAACCAAGGCAAAAAATACACCTCTAAGAAAATTGCTTTCAATTTTCCTTCTCATCCGTACAGGCACAAAGCCAGACAATGGCCAAAGAGCCACTGAACAAGCTGCTACTAAAATACCAGTTTTCCTTGAAACCAAATAGCTTATGAGAACACAAATAGAAACATAAAAGGGAATGAGAGGGCTGAAGAATGCCCCACTTTCTCACTTTCATGGATGAGGCAGGAAATACTTTTTTTTCAGTCATAAAAATCTCTCTCCAGTTGGAAAATCATTTTAATGAGGAAATGTGGCAAGTAAAATTGAAAATTCTGGACACATGATGAGTTGCAAGTTAGGAAAATAATTCCATTCATATTTATAAAAAATACTGAATCATTTGTGGAAGAAATATATACAGAAATGCAAATACTGGATTATAAGTAAGAGGTAAGAGTAAGACCACTATGTAATATGCTTTATGCTACCTGGCTCCACTAACCTCACTTTATAATAGAACCATTAAGGAAAATGTAAATGTCTTCTGAGAAAGGAAAATTGGTCAAGGCCTTGACAACATAAAAGATTTTGCTTTGTAAACATAATGTCTCTCAGTATCAAGGAGAAAAGATAAAATAAATGTTGTAGCTACAAATGATGCCACTAAAACGTCCTGTTTAAACAGATCAAGTATCTAAAGAGGAAAACATGAATGACACACATTTTCTGAAAAGGTAAAAAACCAAGAGACCTCGTAATACAAATCTTAACCACTGTATTATGTTCATGTATATACACCAAGTATATATTTGTGTACATATACATGTATGTATATACGAATGATGCTAGTCAAAGGTTATTTCTTGAGAAACAGAAATTTGTGTTAAATGAAAAATTCTTCAGTTTGTTTTCTTGACGCTGAAAAGCTGAAAATGAAATTGAGTGAGATAAGAAACCTGGCCTTGGAGAATTAACTTAAGGTTCAACTCTGAAATGTTAATTTTATGTCCCATGCATAAATGGTTACAGTTGGAAGGGACCTCTGGAGATCATCTGGTCCAACCCCACTGCTCACACAGGGTCACCCAGAACAGTTGCCCAGGACTGTATCCAGATGGTTTTTGAATATCTCCAAGAATGGCAACTCCACCACCTCTCTGAGCAACCTGTGCCAGGGCTCAGTCACCCTCACAGTAAAGAAGTCTTTCCTGACATTCAGAGAGAACCTCCCATCTCTCAGTTTGTGCCCATTGCCCCTGGTCCTCTCACTGGGCACTACTGAAAAGTGGTCGTTTTTGCAACCCTCCCTTCAGGTACGTATATACAATAGCAAGATCCCCCTGAGCCTTCCTTTCTCCAGGCTGAACAGTCCCAGCTCTCTCAGCTTTTCCTCACAGCAGAGATGCTCCAGTCCTTCATCATCTTAGTGGACCTTTGCTGGGTTCTCTCCAGTATGTCCATGTCTCTCTTGTACTGAAGAGCCCAGAGCTGGACAGAGTACTCCAGTGCTGAGGAGAGGGCAAGGATCACCTCCCTCAACTTGCTGGCAGTACTTTGTCTAATGCAGCCCAGGATACCATTAGCCTTCCTTGTGGCAAGGGCGCATTGCTGGCTCATGTTCAACTTTGTGTCCACCAGGACCCCCAGGGCCTTCTCTGCAAAGCTGCTTTCCAACTGAATGGCTGGGACTTTTCCTCCTCAAGTGCAGGACTTTGCAGTTCCTGTTGTTGAACTTCATGAGGTTCTTGTTGGCCCATTTCTCTAGTTTGTTGAAGTTCTTCTGATTGGCAGCACAACCCTCTGGCCACTCCTCCCAATTTTGTGTCATCAGCAAGCTTGCTGAGTGTACACTCTGCCCCATCATCTAGATCATTAACAGAGAGATTAAGCAGGATTGGACCCAGTATTGACTGGGGTACATCATTAGTTACAGGCCTCCAACTAGATTTCAGCAATCCTACTGGAATCAAACTGAGTGATAATTTTACCAGGATGCAGCTCTTAATCTATTCAAGCCTAAATATCACTTAGAAAGTGCAAAGCCCCATTTCTTGGGTGCCCTGACACTTGGTGTAATCCTTAGCCATGAGTCTAGTACTTACGACTCCCCTAAAATACATGAGTTTAAAGTTAAACCATGTCTACACAGATGAGTGCAAACACAACTAAGTTGCTTCGCTACTACCCTGGATGTACAGCAGCTTTTGCACAGGAACTGTGTAAACTCTGAGATGAAAATGAAGATCTTGCCACTGCTCTGTGTTCCCAGCTGCTGTGGGTCTGCGAGGCTTCTCCCAAATTCATCTGATAACACGAGGCAGAAGATTTTCCTCTCTTTTTAAAAGCCCTTAGATTGCTGATGAGAAATGGTCTGCTAATTAGCATTATCCTTACTTGGGCAAAGAGAAAGGTGGAAAAAGAAGTGAGAGCTATCCCAGAACTCCCAGGAACCTTCCAGTTTGCCACTGGGGATCTGTGCTGCTTGCCAAAATCTGTACTCCATCTCACACTGCAAGATGTAGCTGGCTCTGTTAAATTTGCTCTGAACATACCTACAGTAATGGACAGAGCTGGAAACTAGAGCAGGGAAATAGCTACTTTGAGAATTATTCTGCAAAAGTCCTGATCTAAGTTAGAGCTGCATTTTTGTTGCATTAGATGTCAGATACATCAGCATCTAAAATAGTCCTAGTGTCAGACTTATACACAGTTAGCTGACAAGTGAGAGAGTCTTGGAGAAACTTAAATATTAACTTAAAATACTGAGTAGGCAAATTGGTATCTATATAGATAGGCCAATATTGCACAGTTTGCAGGCACAACATATGAATAATATTTCAGTATATCATAGGACTGTTAGAGAAAGAGCCATTACGGACTGTGAGGTACAAAGATGCAATATGGAAGAGGCTGAGAAGTCTGTCATAATTCTATAATGAGTGAAGCCTTGTGTGTATGAGATCCTCCAGCTCTCCCATGGAGAATAGCCACATGGTTCTGTTAGGTCAGATTTTTGGTTCAGAAGTAGCCTCTTCAAACCTTTGTGACTCAAGGGAAATTTTAAGTGTTTCAGCAGCCACTGTATACCAGATACAGGATCGGAAAACACTCAGCTTCTGCTTCATGAGAAATGCTATAACATGCATGCTTCTTTTTACATCTTTTGCCTTTTTGAATTTGGAAGAAGTTGCATGCCTCTTGGAAGAACTTATCTATTTTGTTGCATGTTCATGCAGGTCAAAGGACAAAGCTTTCATCAAATTTTTGAAACCACTTCATGCTAAGTATTGCCATAAAGCCATCAAGTTATATGGTTCGAAGCTTCCTTCTCACCTTGCTTTTCTCCCAGATACTGAAAGCCACTGATTAACTAGTGCCAAGCTGAAACAAAGTCACTATCTTTGTTTTTTTTTTCTTTTCCCAGTCTGTTTAATGTGGTCATGCTAAAGCTACCTTTTGTTACTTATCTTTCTTGTCTCCTCCCTTTGATAAAATGATTTGGCTCAAGAATAATTTTAATATCCTATTACATTGATGGAAGGAGGGAGTGAGGAACTTGTTTGCAAAGCTTATGCCTCCATTAAATTTCACTGCCCTTCCATTTTGTAAGGATTTGTCTGAGCTTGTTAATCCTGAATTTATATTGTTAGATTCTCTAGCATTTCATGAAGTAATCATTTTGTGCTATTTTATAGTGATCAATGTAGGTGTGTGCTTATAGGCAAGCAAAATCCTTGGCCAAAGGAAATTTCTGTCAAAATAGCCAAAACACATTGATATTAATCTCCCTTTTATAGCTATTAAAAGGGAGGCAAGGTCAAAATATAAACCATACTAGCATGATGGCAGCAACTACCTAGAGCAGATGCCATCAACAGGGTTTATTTCATACATCTCTCTCTCTTCCTTTGGAAAAAAACAAAAAAAATCCAAGTGTGTAACTAAACTATATGATGCTTCTATGAGAAAATTTACTTATAAGCAGAAGTTTCTTCATAACATGACTGAACTTTTAACGTTTCATTTGATAAAACATTTCCAAAGACAGATCTAACTTTTGTTTCTGTAGATCTTGTTAGAAGAACAGACCATGTATATATAAAAGAATACAACTCTTAGCATGTAATTAGCCTTTTAGCCCTTTCAGAATTTACTCCTAGCAATTATGAAATTAACACAATTACACAAAATATTCTTCTCTTGTTTAAAACCATCAATTTTGTAATCAGGCGAAGAAGTATGTCCAGCTGGGTACTCAAAAGACATTGGCAAGAAATATTAATGCAACAAAAACACTTCTAAGGAATAAATTAACTGTATTTCTAATTTCAGTCAATCTCCATTATTTCAGTTTGAATACTTTTAATTTTTAGAGACGAAAAATCCTGTCTGCGCACGGAGCATCTATGCTCATTTTCCATTACTTCTAAAGAGTACTTGCATTAAATGATTCAGACATAACAAAGCTAGACAGATTTTTTTCATACATCCTTTAAAAAATTACCAAACATCAGATATTTACCAAATATCTATTGTTGGGTATATTATTTATTTGATAGTACTTAGCTAAAATCCTACCATTAGCTTAGAAGAGCTAAGAAGAAGATAAAAATGGAAAAAAAGAATTTTTTTCTATTGAAGTCAGAATTTTGTTTACTTCAAGATGATTCATTTATATCTGGTATTTAAGAAATAAATATTCATAATTTTAAACTTACTAAAAAAAAGCCTTGAAATGCATTCTCTTATCTTAAATATATTTGTATATACATTTGACCTAAGGAATAGCATGCAGGAAGGATGGTAGCTCTTTCACTTCTTCCTAGAGATCTTTCACTTTGGATTACTTCTTCAATTAACCAGACAGACCAGTGCTGGTGGTACCTTCATGTGAGTAGCGTGTTTAAGAGCAAGGTTTTAATTGAAGCTCCAATGTCCTCATCTGTGAGGTTTGTTTTGAGAATTTGTAGAAATTGACTTTTAATTAGTGAATGTTGATAGTGTTTATGTATTTGTTGCCCTGTTTATCCCTCACACCTATTGTCTACAGTTTCTAGACAGTAACATTCTGTTTCCCATTTTGTAACTCATGGGCTTGACCACTGTATTCTTCCTCCTGATCCTTCACAGAGTGTGCAGAAGAAGCTCCCCAGGAGCATCAGCTACAATTTCTGGTCAATGTCAGCCTTGGAAGTAATAACTGACTATAAAAATCAGTAACCAAATGTTGTGGGTTAACCCTGGCCAGCAGCTAAGCTCCACGCAGCCATTTGCTCATTCCACCCTCCAGTGGGATGGGGAGACAATCAAATGGGTAAAAGTGAGAAAAATGGGTTGAGATAAAGACAGCTTAATAGGTAAATTGGAAGCTGCATGCACAAGCAAAGTGAAATAAGGAATTCATTCACTGCTTCCTATCAGCAGGCAGATGTTTAGTCCTTTTCCAGGAAAGCAGGGCATCATGCGTAATGGTTACTTAGAAAGATAAACGCCTTAACTCCGAACATCCCCCCTTCTTCCTGTTTTCCTCCAGCTTTTATTGTTGAGCATGACGTCATATGGTATGGGATTTCCCTTCGGTCAGCTGTCCCAGCTGTGTCTCCTCTCCACTTCTTGTGCGCCCCCCAGCCTATTCATTGGTGGGGTAGTGTGAGAAACAGAAATGGCCTTGACTCTGTGTAAGCACTGCTTAGCCATAACTAAAACATTGGTGTGTTATCAACACTGTTTGGGTCACAAATCTAAAACATAGCACCATAGGAACTGCTATGAAGAAAATAAATCCCATCCCAACCAAACCCAGCATAATAAAAATAAATACTCCTTATTGGTATTGATTTTCAATAAAACCAAATATTGCCTTTTACAAACAAACAAACAAACAAACAAAAGAAACCGCTATCGACCAAATTCAAAACACCCCAAAATACCACTTGGAATATTATGTTATTTGCCATACCGATATTAGAGCTAAATAGGGGTCCACATTTTTTCTCTTCTTTATCCAAAAGAGCTCTACTTCACCATGCTGAAAGGCTGCTCTGTTGCCTACTCATTAGGTAACAGCTATTCTGCAGCCACATTCTACAATGATTAAGAATGATTTTGTAACTGAATATATTGCTTCCTATAGGTTGAGTGCGTAGGTTTGGGTCTTACTCTGTCATTCCGGTTTTCTGCATGGTGCTGTAAATTGGGTACCAATTCTCTAAAACTCTCAGGAACTAAGCTCTAAAAGAAACAGTCAAAGAACAAGTATAAGCATTTGATGAAAAGGGAATAGCAAACTTTTACAGAGGAAATGGAATAAAAGAAGTTCAAACAGAAGGCGTGAATGTGTGAAATGTTTGTAAAATATTCTTTGGAAGAGTGGACTATTGAGATGATGTTGTGTTAACTTTGTAAACATTTTATGTGTTAACTTGATAAATATTTTATGTGTATGGAACAGAAGTACACGGTAGTGTTGTCAGTGAAAGATGGCTGTTTTGCCAGACCTGTGTTCAACAGGTTACTGGGTACTCAACATTAGTCACTGATTTTTGCAGGTTTTGGTATGCTTATTTTGAATTACCATGGTGTCTGAACAAGATGTCTTTTAGTGGTAGTGCTAGCTGGTTGGTTTGGCTTCAGAGTCAGCGATAACACCTATTTGCCTCATGAACTCGGAAATGCCACCTACCGCCTCTAGATGACATTTTGTTTTCTTTTGCTGTATGGACGAGAACTTGTGGTGTGTTTGTAAAGTGCCTACCATAGTAGAACGCTGGGCTCATTCAAGTCTTTTAGACTCTACCAGATTTCAAGAGCAAACTGGATTTTTGAAGACCAGAAGTATAGTAATGCTCATGTATTTTCAAATAATTTCTTCCAATGAAGAAAATCTTACATTCTGTCCCCTTGTTTTAATGTATGAGAGAAGGAAAGGCATTTCCAGGCAGTTTTGACTTCAAACATTTACATTCTAGATCCAATAAGGCTGTTGAATATATAATGAACGGCCTTTATTGGCAAAGAAAGGTTGTTTGCTTGTTCCTGCTACAATAATAAAGACTTTTGCTGACAGAAGCAAGCTGAATACATTTTGGGTTCAAAAGCATCCTATTTATAGCCTAGATGCAAAATGACCTCTATTCACTACAATGTTTCATTTGCAGGTTATCATTCTGCTTTCCTCTGAAAGCTAGTCAGCAGATGTTTCCTCCCATCTTGACTCATTGCATTAGTGATAAAAAATGTTCTTCATCCTACTATGTTACCCTTCATAAGCAGAATTGGAGGACAGAACCAACTTGTTTAAAACACACAGGACAGTATAAAGAGAAAATTCTCTTGAATATCAGTACAACTACATTATTCAAATCCTTCAGTTTTTGAATTAAATAACTTTCCAAATAGTTGTAGTCGGTAGCACAGTGTTAATATTCCCTCCTTAAAAATAAAACAAAACAAAATAGAATAAAATAAATAAAAATAGAACAGAATAAAAAATAAACAAAACAAAACAAAACAAAACAAAAATTTGCCACAGGTCTTAAAATAAAAATTTGCTATAGGTATGTAGCCTCATACCCCATCAGTGTTTCATTTCCCCGATCACAGTGACAAAATGAAAAAAGTACCACTATTTCACAGTTCTGAAACTGCTTTAAAGATATTTGACAGTGCAAGTTGTATTGATACCATTTGGTATCTTCTGTGGATATTTTTGCCAATTTGATCCAGTGCTGTTGTTGAAGTTTGATTGTCTGAAGGTGTTAAATTTCAAGATTTCAAAATGCAAGGCTACTTCATAGAATTCAGCAACTCCACAGGCAAGATACATTTTCTTTTTCATGTTAAGTTTTATGGAAGAGGAATTCATTTATCACTGGTAGGTTGGCTTACACAGCAGCAAATTTGCTGGTTATTTTCCTCAAAATTCCAAAGTTTGTGAAAAGTAATTAAAGACCATTCTGCTTATAAAGTTGGCTCAGAGGGGGAAAAAAAAAATCATGTTCACATCTGAAGCAAAGAAGACTTAGCAATTTCTATGAACATTTTTCTGTCCCTTTCTTGACCAGTGATGGCTATAATGTTCTTTAGACGTCATTGGGTACTGATCTGCTGGATACTGACCTGTTCTGGACACTCTGGTTAGTGAACAATTTCTTTCTATATATATTCCTTATCAGTACTTTTTCAATACTTTGTTTATACCTTTACCAGTAGCTCACTTTTGTCCTAAGCTCACACAGACTGGGAGAAGCGGGCAGTGGGAAAAGAAATACAAACCACAGATGGAAATGCTCTCTTGCTCTAGAATCAGGAGTGACTGTCTCATTTTGAGACATACCAGAGTGAAAGGACACCAAAGACTCTGGGAATCAGGGAATTTGGTCCAAGTGTTTGTATAATATTGAAAAGATGCAAATGTTACTGTATTTGAAAGTCTGTAGCTATTGTTTTGCCTTAAGATGGGTTAATTTCACATCTCAACAGCATTTCTTAACTTTAACAATCTCAAAGTACGTGACATAAAAATATTTTTTTCTGTGTGAAGGAAGCATGAATTAGAACAAGTCTTGTTAAAACGCATTAACTTAAAATGTATTAACCCATACATAGTCAAATCTTTTTGTCAATATTCATTTTCACACTTTATTTTGGCCCATGCTAGATGCACAGAACAGGAAAATCCAAAGAAGTCAATGCTGACATTAAAGGGCACCATCTAAAGCCACTTAGATAGTTAAAGAAACCCTTACATAACACAGCTTTAAATCACCTTGCACAGACTACGCAAAAAAGGTTCAAGCCAAAGGCAGCCTGCAAAGCAGTAATTGTAAAATCCACAGAAGTCAGTGGAAAAAACATTAATAAGACTTTGTAAGAATACAAAGGCTTCACATTTACACTGTTATCACCATCTTAACGTGGAAATTAGGCTAAGAACAATACAAGTTCTTAGAAGTCAGTCTAATGTTAATGCCTTTGCACATCCTTCCAGCACAGAGAATTCTTTATTAACACGTACATAATACTAATTGCTAATAGACTGTGTTCCCTTATTAACAAAGCAATCTTGGAGACAGAACCTGCCTTCTTTCAAAGCAAGCAGAGCAAGACTTTTTTATGTTTTCCTTGACTAGACTGCCATGCTGTGCCCCTTGTAGCTTGCCTCAATACACTTGGAATGTTCATCTAAAACTTTTTCAAAGTGTTTTAAAACACTTGCACAGTATTTGGATAGCAGCTTCACAGGCCTGCTTTTGCACTCGCTGCACATGCAGTGCAGAGCAGAAATGAGTCAAAAATCTGTCATGACTGCTTGCCACAATTTCAGTAACTGAATTCTGACCAGTGACTTCGGATTTACTCCAGAACTTGCCAAAGCCGCAGGACTGAAAAATTCACAATTTGCCCAAATATGTGAATATTTTGTCCTCTTTGGGTTGCACGTATGAATGGACAGAATTCTATTTTTTCAGTGTAATGACACATTTCTAAAGCACAACGGAGAACTTCTGAGGCATGTAAAGTGGGATAATTTCAATTAAATTCATGAAGCTATGGGAATTTGTGCCAAAGAGTTTGCCTATGCTGGCTCAAAATTTGCTACTGAAGATGATATATATTTGCTAGCCTGAGAATGCATTTTCCACTGTCCAGCTGCTAGTTAAGAAGATTAATGACTGCTTTGTAGCTCCAATTAAACTCCTTTATCACCGAGAGGGACCAAACAAGTTTTGATTTCAAAAGTACTGCTTAAGAAAGAAGACCAGGGCTCCATAACACTGACATTTTATTAGAATTCATTTGTAACAAATGGAACTTGTGTCAGCAAAGAACTGATTTTCATACAGACTTTCTTTCGCCACCAATGTAACGAAGTAAGAAAATAAAAAGCACGCCTGTCATTCTGTAAAACATTTACGCGTACTACTAATTAGAGGTAATTGTATCTTTTTTAACAAGCCATTTTACAAGGTAATTTTTTAAATTTTTCAGTCTATGCATCCAAAACAAAAGCAAAGAACACAATTTTTATTATATTTGTAAAGACACTCCAAGCTTGAATGGCAAAGCCACATAACGGATGGTTATGACAAGACCTGCAGCCTTCTGATATCTGTGGAGTATCAGGGCACCAAGAACAACAACAACAAAAAAAAAAAAAAAAAAAAAAAAAAAGAAAAATAGGAGAGAATAAAAGGAAAAAAAGGAGTTGCATTTTTTTAGTCATTGCAAACATTTTTTTTTTTCCTTTTTACATGTTCTGTGTTATTTAAATACACACATATTATAAGCAGTTTCTTACAGATGGGTTCAAGTTACAACATTATTGGGTGTAGAATCAATAGGGCAGTGCATAGTACAAAGGTATATATAGAAAGTGCAAATCTCTCTAGAGGGCCACTCCTTCCCCCAGCCATCCTCTCCACTATCTAACCATTCAAATAATTTTTTAAAAAAGAGCTAAATTAAACTTCTGTATAAATCATTTTTATATATTTTGTGAGGTTTTTCCCCCCATTGCAACTAATTACAAAATTAGACACAACTAGACATATAAATGTAAATAATAGCACCATACCGGTTATGCCGATGAAACCAATTTTAAGCTTGGAAACGATGTATGTAGACAAAGATGCTCACAATTTAAATTAACTTTAGAATGACTATATATAAGAATACAGAAAGTGGAATGCACATCAGTGATGCTAATAGTTATCTTAAGAAACGTAAAATCTAAAAGGAATATTTAATACAGTTTTCCTGTTGTACAAATTGGCTCTGCTTTTTTTTTTTTCATTCCCTCATTTTCTTTGGAGTTTGCAAGACAGTCTGCTAGGGAGAATGCTCAGATCCTTTTACAGATCCAGTGTGCAAGAATCTTCCCTAGTCTATGTTTCCAAAATTATGCTGTTTTGATTATTGTATTTGTCTGATCTCCTACATTTGAGTTGAAGAACATGACCACACCACATAACCTGGCACTTCAATAATTATTTTAAAATACAAATCAAGAAAGAAGAAGAAAAAGAAACATAGTGCACATTCTTCTCTGGTTCAGATGTAAGTTATAGAATCTCATTCTGAGGTAGCCTTCTATAATACTTCTATTCCATATATATATTTATATTTTTGTTTTGATTTTTTTTGTGGTGTTTTGTGTTTTTTTTTTTTTCTTTACAAAAGTGCTCAAATACAATGTTTGCTAGAGTTTGGTCTTTCATATTTTCTTTCTGCTAGTAGTGGGAAAAGTGGAAGAAGAAGAAAAAAAGTTGAAGTCACATTGACAAGCCATACCAATGCTCCTATTTGAAACGCCAAAGAAAGAATTCCTTTTATTCTCATGTACTGACAATGGCAGAAGGCATGATGGTCAGGGTCAATGTAAATGGCATCCTATTAAGAGTCTCAAAAAGCACTTTGTGCTTTTTGAAAAATCTAGTGTCATTCTCAAATATATCCTGTGGGTTCAGTCTTGCTAGCGTTACATGAACCCTCCTACTGAAAGCAATGGTTTGACTTTAGCAATCTGTTGACACAGGTCAATGAGCAGGACTTGGCCCAAAAAAAAAAAAAAAAAATGCATGAGCACTGCTAATGTTTGCTACTGCTAGTGTACTGCTACATCTCTGCAATGGTAACACTATAACCAGTGACACAGTGGGTTTGAAAAGCCAACGAGAAATAGATACTTAATTTGTGGCCTGGTCTGTTATTGGAAATATGGAAAGATAAAGGGCCTTGACTACCTATGTATTTTGGGTTACCATTTATTACCATCCACACTTGATTAGAAACTGGAAATGCATATTTTTCAAAATTGTCTGATACATGTATTAAAATGTTTGAAAAGAATAACAGAGATATGAACAAACTGAACTAAATACAAATGAAGGCTAGCTTAAAGAAATGCTATTCAAAATAGGCATCAAATATAAGGCACTCTAAATGTAAAATTAAAATAAAACCCAGCATCCCCAAACAATGCTGTATGCCACAAAACATTTGATTTCACAGAGCAATGTGTGTTTGTCTTTGCCCTGTTACATACGATAAATGTAAATTATATAGCACACACTATACAGTATACTATTGAATACAATTTTAAAACATCTTAATACCTAGTATATTACAACATTCTCCCCTCCTAAAGGGATATGCATTGACCTTTCCCACATGCACACCTCCTACACTTAATAATATGATTTCTTATTGCACTATAGTGTTACAAATATTGAAATTCACTGGAAGCCTAAATCACATACTCTGTGTGCGTGTGTGCATGGGTGTGTGTATGCATGTGTGTTTGTGTTCAAGTGGCAATGTGGATAGAAATATTATTTGGGATAGAGACGACATTCAAATATCAATGATGTGCATTCCTCACTTCTCTTTGAAACAGAAGTTTATGGACCTTGGAAATGCAGAAATGATCAAATGGTAGTTTAATAAAATTCTAGTATGCTGAAAACTTTTCCAATGCTTTGATAAATCCAGGTATGGAAGAACTGATATATTTATGCGTATGTGTGTGAATATCTACCTATCTGTATCTCTGTAGCTATGCAGAGAGTTAGACAAGGGTAGACAGTAATACATACATATACTTACATATATAGAAAGAGAGAGGGTGTGGGTGTGCATGCGCATATGTGTGCATGTGTGTGTGTGTGTTAGCAGCATCTTTATACTTTGCGCCTCCCTGTTGATTCCAAAAGAAACCAAAAAGCCCCATATTGATTTAACTGATTACAATGAATATTTTCTTAGAGAAAAATAAAACAAAAAACTGCAAAAGTAATATCTAACAAGACTGTGGTACTGTAGATAAATATAGGACTGCACAAAAATGTGCAAATTTTCAAATTATTTAACATTTCTACAGCACAATATTACAGATAACAGTTCTACAGCTTAAAAAAAATCTACAGTTTTTAAACAAAAAGATTAACAGTTATGCAACCTTTTCTTTAATTGACTTCATTGAATGACAAACTCTTGTTAAAAAAAGGAAGAAGTTTACACAGTTAAAAATGAAGCACAAGTCAGCAGTATCTTTACAATACTAAAAAACTAAATCAAGGACTTTCTTTTTAAACATTCCCACATTTTCCCTAAAGTGTTATGATGAGCAGTATGATGGGAAGGAGTGATGTTGAAGTAAAGAGTCAGCTTTGTTTGGGAAGCCAGGACCCAACCTTTTAACAAACATCTTGCACTGAACTGCAGTTCTCTCAAAACTCCTCTTTGCAAAAGCATGCAATCCTCAACAAGACGATCATTCCTTCTGATTAATTTCCTCTTCCCTTTAACTTCAACTAATGTCGAACCCTTGAGGTATCTGTAAATGAGATCCTTCAGATGCCTCAGTGGTCAGGATTCTTTTATTATGGTTAGGTTATTAAACTGTGAATTCTTGGTCCACATGGAATAGGGTTTTTTTGTTCTTTTTTTTTAATATATCCCCATTATTTTTGTTTGTTTGTTTTTTATTTTATATATCCCCAATAATCGCTCCTTAGCTAAGAGTTAAGAAGTACTTCTAAAGCACATCGTATGGCTCAGAAGCGGCTCTCTGGATCTTAAAGGGCCTGCAATAAAAATCCACGATGGGTTTTTATGTTGCATAGTGATCAAAGCTGCCCAGATATTCCAATGCGGCTCGATAGCAGAACTGGTATTGATCCTGGAGAAAGAAAGATAGGAAATAAAAGCATCAAAAAGCCAGCTTGTTTGTTGGTTTCTATTTTCTTTCAAATTAGAGTGAATGCTTTGTGGCTACAGACAAATATAGCACAGAGGCATCTGCAGTTCAGCAATATTCTCTTGCTGACATCAACAGAAAACAAGTCTGAGTTACAACAGATGAAGATAGACACTCATTTAATGCAACGACATTTCCCACAGAATGCAGCTTCTTTTTGTGCAGAGACTATATATCCACCTACTGACCGTCTGTTATTCTGGATTAATATAACATCAGCATAAAGCTTTCTTCTTATGGGAGCATGCTAAGACGCTTTTCCCCCATGTATTTGAAAATAAGTAGCAAAATATCCAATTAACTCTATGGCAAATACAACACACTGAATGACAAAATCCATCACAGCCGTAATATGGAATGCTGTATGGAAAACCACCAGGTTAAAAATCATGTTAAGGAAGCAAAGGGAATCCCAACCTTTCATAGGCTTTGATAAAGATGTGAAGATATCTTAGCCTGTGGCAAGAAAAGGGCCTAAGAGAGAAATATGCAGCTAAAGCACCTTATTAACATGAAACAGATTGCATTTCAACCTACACCTGGAAGCAGAGAAAAGTTCAGTGTGGTGAGAGATTTGCTTATACCTCCAGTGAATCCAACATTTGGCATTTCATGTAATTCTCACCCACACACAGCAGTCCTTTGTAACGTTTATGTAACATTGCACACTTATACTAAAATGGCACGTCTGTGTACTATTTGCAACTGCCATGCAGGGTTTAAATGTTAAAAAGGAAAAAGAAAAAAAAAAGAAAAGAAATTACTTCTGAAAGCCATCCAATATATCAAGAAGGTATGCTTATTTATCTGATAGTGCTATGTGGTAACACCACACGGGTTATACTTGTTAGGATCACAATTAAAATTCTTTTGGAGATGAGGAAACTCATCAGATATTTGCCTCAATGCAGTGGTGTGATCACTAATAGTTCTTTTCTGCTTCCTGTTGGAACAGTGGGAGAATGCATTAGACATATGCGTATATTTTAAGTGTATGTGTGGTCCACATGGAGTTCAAGTGCTTGTTGAATAAGGATTAGATTTCCTGGCAGTTTATACTACTGAATGAGAGATTTGTTTTCCATAGGATCTTGAAAGAAATGAGTACACAACACTTCTACTTTCAGCAGGGGGGATGAAGGGTAGCATATAGAAATAATTCTAAGTAGGAGGAGGGAGAATATATTGCATACTGAACTCTGTATTTGTCAGGTAGGCTCCAAGAAGCACAGTTTTTCTGTATACTGTAGTTATTTCTTGGAACCAAAATGACAGAAAGCAGTCATTTGATCTTAGAGGTCTTTTCCAACCTTAATGATTCTATGATTCTATGATTCTATGATTTTTCATTTTGCTTATCCAGAAGAATGATGGTAATGGAAAAGAAATGGAATTAACTCTTCAGTTTGGTCACAGTGATTTACTTCGCTAACTGGTAAGATTAAAAATAAGTATCTTTATTTTTCACACAAGTATTTATGAAGTTGTCTTCTTAAAAATAAGACTACCCAGCTTTTATTGAACAAGTTTAATTTTCTTGTGGAAAATGGCAAACTCTGGCGAACCATTTTAAATTTCAAAGACTGTAATTTAAAGGCCAGTGTCAATCAAATTATACTAAATAAATGTATGACCTTCATAACACTTATGTGTTTCCTTTCTCTTGCCCTTTTGCTTGCTTCTCCTAACTTATTGGCTCTGGCTTAGTTTAAGTCCCCTGTTCAGACATTTAAGTAGAAATTAAACACAACTGAAAATGTTTAAATATTCTTTATGACATGACATAGTTCCAAGCATCCAGGCCCAGGAAATCAGTTGATACTGCTTATCCCTTCCTTATTTCTCTATGGCACTCTTGCTAATACAGAAATTATTTACACTATAGTTTTCCTGAATTTACCATTATGATTTTCAGGCCAAACAGCCACCTCCTTGGTGACACAAAGTCAAGAAAACCATGAAAATAATACAGTGTCAGTCTGAAGCCATGAACAAAATTTTGCTCACAGAACAAAAATACTAGTGGATGCACCTGCAGAAACAGTTTGCCTCCTTCTTTATTACCACACATTTCTGCCAGGAAACAAAAGTTCAAATAAAAATGGGTAATGCTTCTTGGAAAATGGTTTTCCTCAACTACCATAATTTAGGATTCACTACTGAAATGACTTTTCTCCTCCTCAGCCTGCAGTAACAAACTAGTTGTTTTCCTAGTTGTAACAGGAAATAGTCCTTGCAGTACCTTTATGGCAGATTTTACACTGTAGTCATACAGTCACTATATGACTTAAGATATAAATGTAAGCACATTTTGTACAGTCTCTATCTGTGCATTTTTTGGCTGTGGAAATACCCTTTCTTTTCCATCACCATTGTATACGGATACTGTTTTGCTCACCTCTGTCTGTACCATGGCTGGCCGCTGCGTCCTTAACATTTTGACAGTCTGGAAGATATCTACAACACCTTCATATCTCATTCTTTCTAACACAATGCTCAGGGTTATGAACACTCCAGTCCTTCCAACACCCGCGCTGTTGCAATAAAAGAAAAAAAAAAGAACGGAAAAAAGGAATGTTAATTGACAGTCAATGCTGAAAGAATTGGCTGACAAATTATTTGTGGTTACAACACACCATATGTGTACAGATTTCTATATGGGGAAAGGCTCACTAAGCAAAATTACACAGCAAAATACCACACTGCATTCAGAATAATTCTGCTCAAGCAAACTTCACGTGCTACTAAGTACTTCCTGACTCTTCAGTCTTCATTGCAAAGTGACTTGGTTTGTTCATCCAGATATACAGTAATTAGTACATTGTGAAGGAAAATGAGAATATTTGTTGCCAATGACCTATGCTGGAATTGACAAGAGAAAAAGATGCCAAAAGGTATTTTACTGCTTGCTTTACTTTAGCTCGTCCACGTATATGCCCTGTTTTGCACATCTTCAGTGTGTTAGTTTACCTTCTACTTTGAGTTAGAGATAGTCAGTGGATTTTCAATTAATATTGAAATTGTTCATACACACTACAATTTAAATAACAGATACACAAAAACCTTAAGACATAGCTTTTATTCAAGTCTGGCAGTCTGGATCTTTAGCTTTCTGATACATATACTGATATATGTACACCATGTCCATCTACATTAGTCTGAAATGAATATATCTTCTTTGAATATATGGCTTGTTTGCTCTGTTCTGTCTTGGGTTTCTGTTATTAGCTAAAACTCCCAAGAAGGGATAGAAATTCCTGTAATCAATAGAGCCAATAGTTTTTCATTATTAAAATTAAACAATCACTTATTCATGAGGATGACTCTTGGACAAAGAGACACAGAGAAAAAGATTTTCCAAGTCTGAACTTGTATGGGTGGAAATTAAGCACCCCATCATCTCGCTGTTGATGCTAATAATTTCACAAGGTTTTCTCCAGTCAGGTAGACTTGGGAAGCTGGAGATTTATGACACCTATTCACCAGACAGGAGAGTGGAAGAACATGAACAGCAGGGAAAGACTGAAGAACTCTGAACGTTGATATGGACTTTGACAGAGATGCAGTGAATTCATGAGACTAGTGTGGAAATCGAATGTCCAAATTGTATGATGGTATTTTAGTGTTTGTTCTAGATCAGAGCACTTCTAGGGTTATTAAATACATGTGATTGGCGTTAGCAATTTTGCATAACCTGTGTGCCTTCGGAGAGCTGAAACCAAAAGACAATTGATACACAACTTGACAAAATATCATGCTCTTGGTGCTGGTTTGCCTATATGTGATGACAACGGTCCTGGACATGTAGAGCAACTGGAGTGTAAGCTCTCCTTTCCATGATGAGGTAGGTTAGAAAGCTAATGTTTAAGAAATATGCTGAAAAAATCCTGGAAAAATAGAGCTGGAACCTGCTTGGACTTTATAGAGCTGACAACAGTGTGATCTAAACCAAGTAGCCCAGAAAGTGACCAGCAGACTGAAGGCAGATTATCATTTTCTGTTCTCCTTGCTCCTGCTCCTGCTCAACCATTTAAATAAATCCAACAAAAAAAGTATGATTTTCTAAATGTGTGTGAGGACTTCTAGCCTCACACATTAGTCAAGTCTTCATTGCTTTAAAAAAAACACTCAGAACTCTTTAATTCTGCAAAAGGAGGGAATTAATTTGTTGTCTTGTGTTCTTAAGAAATATCTGAAGAAGTATCTGGACAAGCTACTTAATGAGGAAGACAGACTAATATGGAAAGATCTCAATGCTTGCAAATCCTAACTAGCCATCAAGTGTAATATTTTGGTAAAGTCTGTAGGAAACTGGTCCTGTTCCCCTGAAAGCGGCAAGCATATTTTAACATTGCATCAATTCCTATTAGAAGATGCTTAGGATTTCTAAAGAATGATGGAAGTCCACGTAAGTACTATAGCATTTTAATGATCAGCTGATTTCTCTCAGCGCAAGCCAAAGAGCAAACTCAGTTCTATCATGACATTTAATGAAGCAAGCATGTGACATAGGTTTTAAAGAATCCTGAATTTATTAAATGGTGAAGGCACTACTTCATGATATAATATGATTCACCAAGGTTTAAACAGTTAGAAACCAAACTTAAGATGCTTTAATGAGCCATGAGGAAGTATTGATGTTTTTGTAACAGAGAAGAGTTTGTTGTTAAAAATACATCTTGAATGCATGCTGGGAAAGGGTGGTCTTCCTTACTCTCCAAAAAAGCTGGAATAACAAGACTATAAATATCCAAAATTGGTTGAAGTGAAAATTTTGCTTCAAGGTGAACAGCCCTTTGCTCTTTTAACTATTTCTTAATTAACTGCCTGATGAGGTTAGAAATTCTTAAATTTTAACATACTGATCCATTTGTAAAAATGCCAGAGAAGGAGAACATTTTAAAATTGCGGGTGGCAGGGGTTTACTGTGTAACAGAGAAAGCAAACTTGTGAAAAAATATGTAGAGTGGGAAGGAAACCACAGGGAAATGGCACTAGGGAAGTTTGTCATTTGAAGAATTTCTCTGTACAAGAGAAATCCGTAAAAACTCATCATGGGTCAAACTGGAGGCATTATTACAATAATTCCACAAAGACTAGGGAAGTGCAAGTACCCAGGATCTTGTGCTTCCTGAAAGAAAGAAATAAACTTACTAATTTGCTAGTGAAATTTCCTATTCATGTAAGTTGACTAACATTGATAATGTTAGCATTGATTAGCATTACCAATCTCTAAATTCTCATTACAATGATGATAAGACATTTAAAGACAAACCATGATGAATTATACTGGATTTGACTTTTTTCCTACCGAAGTCAATGGTAGAAATCACCATAATTTCAGCATGAAAGATCACACCCATCTGGAAGGGATGCATAACCTACTGCAAGCAGTATTTCATGGCAGTCACGAGTGGACAAGTTTGCATGGTACAAAGAAGTTAGAAGAATACCATCACTTTGCTTTCTTATGTATGTCTGCATAAAGGCATAAATATTGCTTCTTACTCCTCTGCTCTCAAAACTCATTAATGTCAGGAAGAATAAGGCTTGTTCTTATCATGGTTGTCCTTCATTTTCCCTTGCCAAATGAATCCCAAACATTGCTCTGCAATGATGCTCTCCTTAGCAGGCCATAAAAATTTTTAGGCACACAAAAAAAGTAGGATTCAAGTAGTCCAATACATTTACTTTGTCAGACTTTCAAATTAGGGGAGCATAAGGAACTCTGTTAAAACACACTGGTGTTTTAACAACTTCTGGTTGCTCCTGGCTTTGGAAGGACAAGAACCTCTTTCTCTCTGTACATTCATATGCTCTAGTAAACTTGTTCATTTTGCCTTCATGCTAGTATTGGGGCATTACTTGGCTTGCAGGAAGGACTTGGAACCTGTATCAGTATTTTGCATCTCTGTTATATAAATAATAACATTGCATCTACCGAAAAATAATTTAATGTTGCAAAAACAAGTATCTAAAATCCTAATGGAATTTATAGAAAACAATTTATTAAGTAAGAGATAAAAGATAAAGATATTATTTTTGGCCATCTGCTATAGGTTCTAGAGTACGGTAGAGAAAATAAATAAAAAATACAGGAATATTAAAAAAAACCCACCCTGGATTATTCCTACACACCCTGCAAGATATTTTCATTTGCATGTCAACTGTAAAGCAATTGAGGGAAATCATCACATCAAAAAATGGGCATTACCTTCTGAAGTTAGAACTCACCGATCCAAAGCTCAGTAATTTTTTGACAGGCAAAGTTTCTAAACACCGCTTTCTATTCCATTCCGTTTCTTGAGATTTCTTTCTACCATTTTTATTTATCTCATCTTGATTGCTACAAATGAGGTACTGAGGTGTAACTAGCTTGTTTACAGCTAATAATTCCTACCAATGTAACAGCCTCACTTTTAATTACCAATGGGAGAAAAATACCAGATATAGCAGTGATAAGGATCTTCCTACCGCTTTCTGTGTGTAGCATTGACCAGATTGTTTTTACCCTGCATTAGAGACATTTTTAAGTAAAGAAAAAAACACGTGCTTGCACATGTTTCAGAAGAACCTTTTCTGTGTAAATGGGATATGACAGAACAGTTCCCGTTTTGTAAAGCAGTCCTATGTGTTCCTTTTTAGATCTTCTATTTGATTACATTTTCTGATAGTTCACCTATGAAATTGCATTTACATATACACTTTTGCTGCAATCAGCAATCAACTTTAGAAAAAAACAAATCTGCATATGAGTTGTTTTGAAGCTTTGTTTACTTACCTGCAATGAACAGAAATTGGTCCATCCTGACCAAACTGCTCTTTTGTTTTATGCACTTGGCCTATGAAGTCAATAAATCCTTCTCCAGACTTTGGCACTCCTTGTTCTGGCCAGTCAGTGAACTGGAACTGCCTCACTGTTCGGGACTGGCCATCCTTTAACAAAAGACACAAATACTGTATTCCAAAAGCATGGTCCAGCAGCTGGAAGTCAGTCAGCCATCAAACAGAAAGACAATCACAAAACAAGGACATTGAGGGGAGGTGGGGAACGGCCAAGATCACGTTTATGAAGACTCTTTCAATTGCAGTACTGGCTGTTGCTTTTGGACACATTGGCCCAGAAGTGCAGTTTCATCAACAACATTGCATAGATTCCCCTTTGCACTGGATAAGAGAGTTGTCTGACATTCTCCTTGTGTAAAAAGTGTGTCTGAAGCTAAAAACATAACAATCTCACCAGGTTATATGATTTTTTTTGTAAGTTATGTTTTGAATCTTGTGGACTGCAAATTTCTTTAAATATAGAACAGATAGAATAAGCCCATCTGACTGTCCATTTCCTAGATATGCTTATCTACTGCATGGCAGGAATATCTTCACTGGTAAGACTCATTTAGTCATTGCCCTCTTTGCAGATGATATCTTTAATAGTATGGTGCTTTCTATGAAGTGGACATTTGCCTGGAAGAAGATGGGTCAAGACAAGCAAGTTGTTTAACAAACCATAAACTTATATTGGAAGGGACATTTAAAGGTCATCTAGCCCAACCACCCTGCCGTGGGCAGGGACATCTTCAACTAGATCAGGTTGCTCAGAGCCCCGTCCAACCTGACCCTGAATGTTTCCAGGGATGGGGCATCTATCGCCTCTCTGGGCAACCTGGTCCAGGGTTTCACCACCCTCATTGTAAAAAATTTCTTCTTTATATCTAGTCTGAATCTACCCTCTTTTAGTTTAAAACCATTACCCCTTGTACTGTCGCAACAGGCCCCTAAAAAGGTTGTCCCCATCTTTCCTATAAGCCCCTTTTAAGTACTGAAAGGCTGCAATACGGTCTCCCCGAAGAGGGAGATAAACTTCTCTTCAATCATCGTAATTTCATTAACTAACAGTTTGAACTCAGACAAAAATCAAGATGGGCTTCCGCTCTCAAAACAAGACGGCTGAAGCTATTCATTCCCTTTGGTTAGGAATACTAATAGGATTGTTTCAAACTGCAGAATACTGCAGCATGGTTATTTTTATAATGAAGCCACTATTAAAACAAACTTCTGCTGTATGACTGTTTAATGTGTAAATGGTCAGGACACATAATTAGAAAAAATACAATACAAATGATGAAGTAAATTTGTTCTGAATTTTCAAACATTGTTCTTGATGATTTTGACACTGTCAATGTGCACAGCTGAAATGTTTAAAAGCATGGGCATAAAAGCACGGGTACATGAGCTACTGATGTGAACTAGTGCCTCTGGACATGTTGTTTCCTAAGCACCCACCCTGTCATGTCTTCAAAATGGTCTTCTGCTAAGTGAAACTCATGAAAAATTGAAATGATTATAGGAGATCCCCACAAAAAGCAACAAGTTATGGAGGCAAGAACAATTTTTTTTTTTCCCTCTACCACAAGCACTCAGTTATTACAGACCTTTGAAATGAAATAGAAGTGATTTTAAAAATAACTAAAGGAAAACCCAGTACTTTGCTTTTATGTTTCCTCTGGTACTGTGGGTTTTTGCCTCCCATGTCTGAGATGAGTAAGGAAAACAGAAAACGTGTGTGTGCCAGCCATTTCCCTATGAGAGGATACACATACACTTCTTTGACTTACTATCTCTTACATTTCCACTAGACCACTGTGACAATTTAGTACTCTATTTCTGTAGAACTTTTTTGCCCACTTAAAAAGAAAAACAATCCATTCAAAAACATTTAGCCGATTTTATTTCTTGTGGGCATCAACACAAAGAACTAAATATTTCATACCAAAATGACATTTTGTTAATGCAGACTTCTCTCATAATGGTCTCTGGGATCCCACTTTCCCCCAAGAAGACATAATGAGATTGCATCCCTCAGATAGCCTTAGGCACATGACATTAATTAATCAAGAAGACAAAACAATAGATTGATTCCCTTCAAAATAACCGCTCATTCTTCTAAAGTAAAGAAAGAAAACTTTAAGTCTGACTCAGTTGCAACATGTTGGTTAAGGAGATGGAAGCTCTTCAGCAATTTCTGACGCTGATAGGAATTACGCTAGAATAACAGTAACTTTTTAGGGGTAGAAAAAATAAGAAAGATGCTGCTTTACTTAAGTCTAGGCTGTCACTGGAAAGATCAGTGCAAAATGGTCTATGTACAATATTTCTATGTGCACATTAGATTTGATGATAAATATTTGTCTTTCAAGTGTGTCTAAATCAACTGTATTGGTGTATTTCATTATCGTAGTAACTCAATAATCCAGTGGAAATCTGTAAAAACTGTTCTGATTTAGTTTTAATGGCAATAACTTCTGTTATTTAATGCTATTTAATAAGCACAGAAGTAAAGTTTGTTAGTCTGATGTTAGACTAGCATTAAAGCATATTGGGAACTAATCTGCAATTTCTCATGCCGTTCCCTTTGCTACTGACTTTATAAACAGTGCTGCTTTCTCTTAATGAGATGCTTGCCAAAAGCAGTCCAAATACAAATGCCAAATTTTATTAAAATCTTTACTTTCAAATACTGTCACAGTTTGCACAGTTAGTTACCAAAATATGAACTTTCAGATCCCTGTGTGGAGCTGAGGGTTTTTAATGTATCATCCTATTGATTGGCTGACCATTTGGATTTCTTCTTGCTCCTTGCAGGGGATATTCAATTGTCTTTTGATGAGGCTGTAGAATTCATAATACTCTCTTACAGCCATCACTAATAGTTTAGCCTTAAATGAGACTGCCCCAACATATCGACCTCTGGAGTTTACAGAGAAAGTGAGTGTAAAACAGTCAGAAGCAGTAGATTGAAACAGTTACAGAGGTCAATTTCACCTTACAACAATTCACACCTCAGTTTCATAAATAACTGGGAGTTCCACACCAGATGCTTGCTGCTGACTCCTACAAAGGCAGTGTGCTTCTTTTCTTTTCCCTGGGGAATAATTGGCCAGCTGGTTCTGCCAGAGCACGGGGATGGTATTCTAACATTACGGATGGTTTGGAGATAAGGGGGAGAGAGGCTGGTTACAACTGCTGCAGCATTTACTCTTCTTTGAATACAACAGTTTAGTTAGATGGTCTCAATTACTGGGTGTGACAGCCATAAAAGCCTAACTAAAGGAAAACTGTAATCTGCATTTTGGTAAGTAGTTCCCACCGCTTCCAGTAAATTTAGAAGGAGCTATAGTTTCCCAGCACATCTAGAAAATTTAAGATGGCCCTGTGAGCTTGCCAGTGCATTGTTTAACAAAATTTGGACCATCAAGGAAAGAGACTGTTAAAATTTGAGAAGCAATGATATGTGATACTAAAATGTCACAACAGGACTGCCAAGATGCACGTATGCTTGGCACTTTTTAAAAGAGATGTATTAATATCAGGTCCAATAAAAACTATTTCTGGCAAATTAAGTTATTCATATTTGAGATTTTTTTACTGGTTTGCTAGCTGTAAGCAAACAGACTTTCACAAATATCCTAGTTCATTATAAACACTTGGAAGAACTTTTTGGAAATATATACTGTTTACAGACACATCACTAACTACATCTGTGGCTTTTGGTTATCATTGTTATTTTGTGATCCAAGCTTGGTGAACTATGTCACACAAGACCTCTTCCAGCTTGAGATGGAACAGATTTTTAATAGATGATCTATGAAAACTATCAGCACAGTTGTAGTGAACTTGGCTTTGACTGTCCATGCTTGCAAGTGTGGTTAAAGACTGATGTTAGGAGCCTGTTCTCCAATTTTGTTAAGCACAAATAGGCTAGGGAAGCTATGAGTCATGTGATCCTTACTAGATTTCAAATAGAATGAAAATCAGATCCAGTGTGTCTACAGTTTCTTTTCAAAAGCACACACCGAAGTCTCATTTGCCAAATTAAAATGTTCAAATGCTGACTTGGTTAGTGACAATACTCTCTAGCTAATTGTCAGTAGTAGCTAATCTTACTTGAAGCTAACACTAAAAGCAGCAGTCTAGCTAACTATGAGAAAGTCTAATATTTTGGATGCTGACTGGCAACTCTGAGTAATCACTCATGTTATTCCTGGACAGTACATCCTGCTATTTTGCTTGAACAAATAGTGTTCTACAGTGCTTACAGAAATGGAGGCTGTCAGTAAATTTTCCTGCCATGCAGATTAAAATGCTAGAAATCAAAAGTCTGAGAAATGCCAAATATATATTTGAAGTTTATATACATTTAATCTTATATCAGTGCTCAGTTTTGCATTTAAGAATTCAGATAAGAAATGCAGTATGGAAATGAGGATGGTAGGGTCACAGCTGCATGTATCTACTCTGCAGATATACAAGAGTGCTCAAAATATGCTATGCCAAAAATCAAATTATAATGTGCAAAGCTTGCCAAGCTTTTCTTACGATTGCTATTTGCTCTGCAGTTTTTAAGTCTCAATGTATTAACCTTCATACTCACTCAGCCTAGAGGGTGGTGCAAACCAACATATTTACAGCTGTGAGAAAAATTGCCCCCAGAAATGATCAAGGGGGAAATGAGGGAAAAAGGGAAAACAGTCCTCAAATCATCTAATATATTTCGGCACAAATAGTTATTCAGAACTTTACAAAGCTGTGCTGCCCAGATGTTAGATCTGAAAGAAGTCAATTGTTCTTACACAAAGATCCTATTCATTTAATAACAACTTTATCTGCCTTTTGCTTATTGCTTGTAGAAAGTACACCGCTAGGGTTTTTCTAATAACAATAAAAATTAAAAAAAAAAAAAAGAGAGAGGAAAAGAAAGAAATCGACATTTTCTTTTAAACTTATGTGAACTAGTGTAATGCTATGTGAACTTACCCTTGCATCTGTAACCTTGAATTCCCTCAGAATATACTGTGGCATGTTGTACTCTGCCATTGGATCTACCACAAAATACTGATATCTGGCTGAGCGCTCTGCAGGCCAGTACTGGTGGCATTTTTCCTACAAAATAACAAAGCAAAATACATTTCCTGCTACTCGAGACGACTACTATGAACTCAGATAAGTGTAATACTCATGGAAAGTGCCATTAGTGACAGGAACATGAACTGTTTGTGTTGCTGTGAACATGAAGTTCCATATCTAGAATAAAAAATGATCTTCAATATTGCATTGCAAAGGGGTTCTCTCTGGTGGCTGTACATCTGAACTTGTTTATACTTCTGCTCAGTTCTGTTACTTATCAGTGACAAGAGCTATCCCTAGCCTAATTTTTAATACCAAATGGAATTTAAATCTTGAGGTCATCTTCTTCCCTGTTGAAGCAAGTCCCCCTGGCCTCAGTCAAGACTTTACCTCTGCATCCACTAGCCATGTCCTGAATCACCTCTATTCCCCAGATACATGGCCTGACTCAGATTTCACTTGTCTCATACTGGTTTTATCTTGTAATCCTGTCCAGACAGTAAACTGCTTCATTCTTTCCATTACACAAAGCAGCACTTGAATGAGTTTAGGACTGTAAACTGGGTGCTGAAACTTTAAAGTTCAGTACTATGAACACACAGAACACATTCAAATCTCAAAAATACTACACTTTCTTTTAACATTGTTAAAAACAGACACTGCAAAAGTGAAATTTCCAAATAAGAAATCTTCATTTTTCAATAGACAGCAATGTTCTCTCTGCATACTTCGGAATATCAACATGCAAACTCAGTTGCTGAATCTCAGTGTGTCTCACAACAAAATGCCATGTCTAGTTTGTCTATTGTAACACATCTACGGATTGGAAAAACTTACACCTGGTGATCAACAATGCCACTTGTATTTCAAAAGGAGAAGGAGCCTAAATCCAGACCTTTATCTTTAGACATTCCCATAACAACAAAATATTTTAATAAAAAATAATTACAACAAACATTTTAGTAAAGGAATATTACAGCAGTACTTACTCTGCCCATTTCTCGTAGCTTAGTGAGCATGACCACAATTGTAGAATTATGCTCCCAGAGCATTCTCCAGAAGTCTTCAGTTGTTTCTGCTAAGGGACCCTGTGTAGCTATGTAAGCTTTTTGTTGTCTATGTTGAAAAAAAAGTAAATTAAGAAAAATACTTTAATCGAAAAAGCGAATTGATACATATGTTCTCTGTTTATATGTAAACATTATCTAGAGGAAAAATTTATATACTATTAATAATAAGCACATAAAAACCTTATTATGATTGTTTAATCAAACTATGGCTTCTTATTTTTAGAACTTTGAGAGGGAAATTGCTCTGTTAATATTATGATGTATGTCTTTATCATTATTATTTAAATTTTAATGCAACTCTAATAGCTCAATTTTGTGTGCTCTAAAAAGCACTTAAGAAACACTTAGTTGTACTGGTTCATTTTGTAGAAATAACTGTCTACCAATCTGTCAAGTTTAGGAATTATAGCATCAAGCATCTTCTTTATTAACTCCTTTTCAACAGTCTGATGCCTCCAGCAAAAGTAAGGCAGGATGAAAATTCAGGAATGGAGTGCACTGCATTTCCAGGCCTTAATACCCCACTAGTGAAAGCTACCACCAAGCTGTTAAAAGCTTCTGGATCAGCAGCTTTATAAGATGATGACCAGTTCATGTTTTTCTTGCTTCTTTCGACCAACAGAAACACCTTTGTGGGTGACAATGGAGATGAAGGTTGTTTCCAATTAAAAGTAGAGGTTCAGAAAATTGTCTCTGTGGATACGGATACTCAGGTACACCTAAACTGCCTTAGGGAAACTATACCTCTTCTCCTTCATGCCTTTTTCTACCAGCTGCTTAAGCCAGCTGAGGGCACATTGCTCCGCGTTGTCATGAAGATGCTGGTGTGATACAAAACTGTTTATGTATAAGATGCTTTTGGTGGCTAGGTTTAGTCTTAATCAGTGTTCCAAGATCACAGGTTATCACCTTGACACAGAAAGTGTGTCTCCTGTATGTTATTTCTATGTATCTTTTTAAGCAGAAGAGTTGTGAAGAAATAGAGGTTCCAAATCATGAATGTGCTTAAAATCTTAGTAACTTTCAGCATGTAAAACATACTGGGAATTCTCAGTGGTTCAAAGGTAGGTAAAAATACGACATTTAAGACTCTACATCATTTTCAGAATTTTCCTGTATTGCATGGGTGAAAATCTAAACCTTTTATTAATATTTTAAAAAACACCCAATCAAACATGGCATGCACAGATAATAAACAATAGTAAAGTTCAATACTAGATTTTGTTGTTTTCAATATAATTACATAAATAATTTCATAAACTTTTAGAACAGTCCACATGAGAACACATCAAGATTAGTACCTGTATCCGTCAATGAAACTGGCATTAATATAATCAGAGCCTTCTACTCCTCGGATTGGCTGCAAGCATACCCTTGTAGACTCATATGGCATAATATTGACAAGGCGATTTTTGAATTTATTACATGGAAGATTGGCACTGATGAATCTTGAAGTGTGAGCCTTAGAGCTAGCAAGACGCTATTGAAAATAAATTAAAAGAATTAAGGCCAGGCATAGCAAAAACAAATGACTCTATCAAATTTTATGATCTCTGTTCAGTACCCATAATGAATAATTTCAATTTCAGAAGCTTACTTTTCCATATCCTATTGCATTACCTAAATATTTGTAAAGCTTCTTTTAACACCTTAAAAGTTTAATGTCTGCTCCATTAATGCATATGGACAAATTTGAGTATCAGACTGTTACACAAACACACATTTCAAGATACTGAAACACTAAAGGAACAGCAGGGTTAGACCACCCTCACTAACAGTTCTTGTCTGGACACCCATTGAGGATAGAATTGTACATTTTACAAAGGATCATCTTCCTAATTTAAAATTTTAGCCTGCCATCTTTTGAATGCTGGAAACAACAGGTGGAGGACAAAGCAGCATTAAGTGTTACACCATTTGGTTTTGGTTCCCCACAACATAAAATCCCAGTACCTTAAATTCCAGTTCCATTCCTGTGACATTCTCGCCTGTTTCTATCTGTGTCAGCTTCTGGATATATGCATACAGGTTTCTGGCTGGCACTTCGGTATTTCCACATGTCACTGCTTCCAGCAGTGCATCGTGGATAAAGATGTATTGGTCCTCAGTTTGAACCATGTAATTCCTCTGCGCTCTCATTAGAGTTACGTGGCCATAAATATCTACAGTCTTTTCATGCTTTATTCTCTCTAACATGGCATCTATCACAATGAAACAGCCAGTCCTGCCGACTCCAGCACTAAAAGAAATGAACACAGGAGGGAAAACATGAAGGACTATTTCATGCATTGTACTCACTTTTATGGCATTCAAGTTTTAAGGTTTTGTAACACTGATTTGAACAGCACATTTTTCTGAATATGAACATCAGCTTTTATGAAAGAGGTTGGTGCCCTGAAATAAGTAAACTCCTTTAACATCCATTACAAGCAATTGAGAACGTGGAATGCTTTTGTATGAGATCTTTGCATCTTGTGGCTTCAGGCTTGACTATAATAGAAATAAAACACATTGCAACATGTTCTAGAAATACGTGTTCTTAAAAATGGAAATTACTGGAGATTATGAATCCTCTAAGAATTCAAGCTTTATTTGTAGCATGATTTCTAACTCTTTAAACATGAAGTTGTTGTATTCTGTTTACAGAGTTGAATTTAATGGCAAACAATAATGTTACAGAAAATGAGTCTTACTTATTTCTATTGTGCTTTGGAGGTAAACTTTCTATCCCTCTCCCAACTCTGTCAATGGGGTCCTATTAACACAGTTTGTTCTGTCCTCTGCTCTTTCACTTAGCCAGGCCATACTGTTATTCTTTGCAATGCAGAGCCATGCCTGTTTAGCTGTGGCAGGTGTAGGCTGGGGAAATCCCCAGTTGGCCATTTCAATGTCTGTCTTGCATCTCTAGCAAAATATAAGAAAGACCTGGAATGGCTGGACCAGGATGCTCAGTTTTCACATTATTTCAAAGTACAGATTATAAAAGAACCAATATATGCTTAAAGAGAAAGCTTGAAATCACAGCATTGAATTAAAGTCCAGACTGGGTGACTAATATTTTTCAGGCAGAGGCAAAGTTAGTGCTTTCTCACAGGTTCTGAGTTAATTCAGTTGTTGGTTTTAGGCAGGAGTTGAAGTGAAGTCACATAATCCTGTTGAGGCCAAAGAAACTACTACTTCTTAGCTCTCTGCACAGTAAGGGATTCCACAGGAACAACTCTGAGCTAGAAAGTTGCTTTCCCCTCTTTGGTGGGACTTGAGGGTAGAAGACGACATAGGTCAGCTACTGTGAGCTTGGCACTGGAATAAACCTTGATCATGAAATATTCAGTTGGACCTAAGAGAATTAAATCTGTCTCAGTAATAGACCTACTTAACAGCAGTTTATTTATATGCTACCTCTTGTCAAAATGTGCCAGACTTTCAAGGATTTTCAGTCATTCCCTCCCTGTCTTAAAGATGTTGTCTGTTACATGCATGGGCTACCTTTAATAATCCCTGAGGACAATGTCATGCAATCAGAGAGGAAAAAGAGACTTACAGTTCTTCTCACCTTGATGTGATTACTATTAGTCATACATGATCCTTTATTACATGTTTGGCATAACTGAACGAGAATGATGTAGAAGGAGTATGAAAAAGAATACAGAATACACAAGACCAGAAAAGATACTGAAGGTCTGAATATGCAACTTGTGTGCCAAATGGAGCCATATTTCCTAAAATCTCTACAGGAATTCTTTTATGGAGATGTTTGGACATCAACTGTACTGAATCAAATTTTCAGATGGATGACTGTCTTTTTGTAGCCATGTATATGACTGAACTTTATGAAGTTTTGTTTCAACTGTTTGCATACATGTAACTATAAAAAGCACAAGTGTAAAATATAATGGTTTTTGTATATAATTTTTATATCTGGGACCACATCATGTCTGTGACAATGAATGATAGTTTCTGGCCTTCTAAATGCTTAACTGTTTTCAGTTAGTAACGTGAAATGCAGTACGTAGTATAATAAGCAACAGTTTATAAACCCTCAAGACATAGACATTATCTAAATCAAGGATATTTAAGAATACCACAAACTGCCATTTTTTGAAAAGAGATAGAAATAAAAATAATTACAACCCAGCTTCTAGAGGACAATCATATAAAACCCAAGATCTTCTCACAGTTCCTGTATTTTAATGAGATATTAAATACCGTAAGTCCATCCTGAAATCGATGATTAAGGGTAAACCTTTATTTCTTGCGTGATACTTTACGAATCTTTTCCAGGTAAAAATGGAACCAATGCTACGAATATTTTAACTTCATTCCTCTTTGCCCCCACATACCTTCTAACTCCAAACTCCAATAGCTTCCTATACAAGAGCAAGAAACTATCATATCTTTATCCCCTGTTTCTCCTTCTCTTCTGCTATCATACAGACTTCTTAATATGGTGCCGATACACTGCTGGGAAGCCATGCAGTTCGAATCCTCGCTAATGCCATTGGAACATTTTAAAAAAATGCCTATTTACTTTCTGCTAACAATGATAATTCAGCTAATGAGAATAATTTCACAAATTAATTCTACACTTGTTATTGACTTTCTTGCCCTTTTGATTTGCATCTTTTGGTGTTACTGTCAAACTTAGAATTTAAAAATAAAATTCTATCATTTCAGATAGTGAAAGATACTGTTACATTTACAAGCTGAAAATCTAAGCAATCTATTAAATAGGCATGCCTACTAGGAAACTGTTATGGCTTCAAATATTATCATTTATCCTATTATAACATTTGTTTTCAATTTCTAAAAACATGACTGACTCAGTCCCATGAGCTGAAACGTGTTTAATGTCCTGTGATGCAATACAGCTGGAATTCACAAAAAGAAAAATTAAGAGGCATAAGGGGACCATTCCGCATTAAAATTACTGTATGGATGTGTTAAAGGTTGGCTTTTGTGATTAATTTGTAGCTGTTTAAATGATGACCCTTTACTGATACTTCAGTAATTTGGCAAAGGAAGGCTGTGTAATTGCCAGTATTCACAGATCATTTAATTGGAAGCAAAGACAGTAAAATATGGACCAAAAATCATTCAGGACATTTTTGATTCATATCAAGGGAAAATTTTATTGAATATTACAGTTTCAGATTGAATGAAGCTTGCATTTACGAACTGAAAGTACATAAAATTGCTTGTGATATGGGAAACATAAAAAAATGCCTGGATTTTACTGAGGAGCTTCATATGATTAATTAGACTCCAATCCCACAGAAGTTCTGTAGTAGTTCTGACAAGGCAATACTTAGATTATTTTCTCCTTTTCCTGTTAGGAAATTAGAACACAGTTGAAAATCACCCCTCTGTCCAGAAAGCAGCAAAAAAGCCCTTTATGAAACCATTGCACATCCTTTTGAAGGGATACATCTGACTGAAATAGCATAAAGACCTTCTGCAAAGAGGTAAACCTAAATTTCATTTTAGAAGACAAATCAGACTGCTTCAAGAATTCTGGTACCGGCTTATAAGAGATGTTTGAGAATTGATCTACAACTGCACAATGATTTGTTTTTCTTCTCACTGTGGTTATGGTCAGATACCAGCAGTCAAGTATGGTATAGACACATTTTTAGGTGTAATGCTTCACCAAAAAAAAACCTTTAGCCATTGCGTTTTCTTCATCTCTATGCTATGCATGGAGGCAACCATATTTGTCATTGAAGTCATATAAAGCTTCTTAAAATGAACAAGGGAAGAAAAAAATCAGAAAACAGGAGATTACAAGTAAAAAGCTTAGTCTAGAGTTCCCCAGAGTTTTCACAGATAGCTGGCAAAAGCACAGGAGGCTCACAAATCAAAAGTCAGCCTTAGATCTTTCTTCCTTTACTGAGTTTATGAAGATTTTCCTTTCAGTCTGTACGTTCTCAGAATTCTACCAACACGATAAATTCTTCAAATATAACTGCTCCAGATTTAAGCCCAATTTTTTGTAATATGCAATTGCAGAAGTGTAATAATGTTCAGGAAGTAAATCTGTTCTTCATCTAATCCTGAGTTCAGCTCTGGAGAGATCAACAAGAAGTTGTCTTACTAGATTGTATCATGAAGACTAACAAACGAACTCTCAAATACTAAAACATACTGAATCAAAACTCCAAGAAATTTTTCTAACAAATCCCATGTACAGAGAATAATTGTTTATTAAAATAATTTTAAAAGCTGAATTTTCCATGCAGGATAAAAATGTAGCATTAGTAATCTTCAACAAAACAAAACAAAAACATTTCAAGAGACACTTCTAACAAGGACATTGCATTACAGCAGTTCAAATCCTCTCACCAGACTTTAAATCTAGGTCTGTCATGAGTCAGAACTTCACAGAAATGCAGAAGGACTCCTATATAGCTTCAAAGCAATACAGAAACGTAGTTGTGGAAGGGGATAATGTAAAAAGCAACTCCACTAACTGATAACTCACAACTATTAGAAATAATTTACATGTTAGCTGTGGAGGAAGATGTACCATGTTGCACTACGAAAATAAAAGATATATAAGTAGTTCATTAAAGTAATGGAGTGAAGGAAAATAACATCTGAAACTACAAATATTACAGCCACAGGTAACTTCTGAGCACACTTTTATAATGTGACAGCCATTTACCTGAAGTTACATTTTTGCACTGCAATTAAATTTAGGAGGTTTCTGTAGAACTAATTGGAAGGATCTTGTGTGATAACCTTATTCACTCTTACCCTCATTCATTCACTCACTGCCCTGTGAATCCACTATTTACTGAAGGATTCTGTAAACTTTCCCATGAATGCCATTCTGAGGCCGTTTTGCATGCAAAAGGGCTGCCCTTGCATTCACCTCCATGACAAGCAGTGTGGCCCATCTCAAGAATGGTAGAGAAATCATAAGGTTGAAGAAACATATCACAGAGGATGACAATGTATGAAGCCGAGGTTAATCAAACTAGGTAACTCAGCTTGGAGCAGATAAGACTCAAGAGAAAGGGAGATATGATTCTAAGGGCATAAAACCATGAGTTACATGAGGAGGTGAAAAGGAAATGGCTATTCATTTTTCACTTGTAACACAAGAAATAGGACCATGAAATGAAATGATGAGACAGAGAATTTAAAACAAACAGGAATTAGTTTTTCATACATAATTAAATTATGAAACTCACTGTTGCAGAATACCATGGATGCCAAAATGAAATTCACAGAGGAAAGGATCCATTAAGGGTTATTAACCAACAAGTTACAGACAAAACTTCTCCTACAGAAATCTTTTTATTAGACTTCGCTGGAATTTGGATACGCACTTTAAGAAAATAACATTCTAGACATGTCCTGGGAAAGAAGCTTAAATGTGCTTGTCTAAATTTGGTCTCATGGTCCCACATACTTAAAGAAAGCACAAGCATTCCACCCCCCCATCTGTTAATCTGATCATCTAGAGCTCTTCCTTTCAATCAACACTTCTGCCTTTGGGTACCTGACACTTTTAGGAACTATGCCATTGAAAAGGGACAACACTATTTCTGATCCTTGCTTTTTCTTCCTTAAAAGGGACAGAATATCACAGAGTATTTCTGTCTGCTTCTCTCCTGAAATCATGAATTGTTGGTGAAAAAAAGATCTCTTATTGTTCTGCTTATAGCAGAAATTACACAAACAACTGAAAAGTTCATTGACCCTATTTCATACCACTTCTTTTTCTTATCTCAGTTTCCCTTCAGAGTTGATTGTTGATTTTATAAAGCAATACATGCCATAATCCTACCTTTCATAGAGGTTTTTTATATATACATCTTACTGTAAATCACTGTATCACCCGATATCTTCAATTATTCAGATATGTAAAGAAAAGAAATCAGAATAAACTGTATTTCTCTGTACTGTTTTATCTGTCCACAAGGATTTACTGTGATTTTTTATTTCAAAATTAATCCAGTTCTGATACCCTCCTTATTTTTCTATTTCTCTAAATACAATCTTATATATTCAGTGCACTGCATTCTGTATTTAGCATCAAAGAGTAACTACTCTAAATATCTCTTCTCTGTGAGATTTGTTGAATTTCAGTGTATATTTTACATTCTTTGTACTGTACAATGCATTTACAAAGAATTCTTGTCATTATGAATTCCACTAAAGAAAGAAAGATCTATAATTTACAGAAATAGAATTTAGTGAAATGGAGTTTTAAAAAAGAATGTATTTTGAGGTTAATTTTAAAAACACATCTTACTGTGACTTGCTACCTTCAATTGAAGACAGATCTATGCATGAACAGCTGTAGTAAATACAGAAAATGATACTTCTGAGTAATTTATGAGAGGAAGTACACTGCGATCCTATCATCAATAAATAAAAGTGAAAATTACAGCACAGCAAAGAAGTCAATGAGCAGAAATTATGCTGCTTGCTGCTAACAACTACTCCTTGCTTTCTTTGCATTTCAACCTGTTTTGCGTTCTCAGGGTGGAATGTTTTGAGGAGTTGTTTTGTACTTTTGCATATTTCTGTGCTTTGATTACATTTTCATGTGGAACATGTAGAAGAGCTATTACCTTATCTGTGTAGGAAATAGGAAGGTGAACTGATCCTATCTGAAAATGAATTAAAGAAGGTGGGAAGAATGTGTTCTGCAGTGCTGGATAACAGGATGACCTTGAAAGTACTTGCTGAACACTAAGGTGCTTCCTAGTTTCAGAGTCCTTCTGGACCCCTCCCTGATTCTAGTGTTTGTATACATATTGTGGTCAACAATTGTTTCCTTTTATTAACACTGGCTGCCCTCAGGATCCCTGTTTTTAAAGTCAGAACACTGCCATTTGCGATTTGTTATGCTTGGGTTTTAGACTGACAGAACAGTGGTGAGGTCCCAGATTTTCATCCGGACACAGTATTTCATCTGGTAAATACAAAGCAAAAAAGAAGAAGACAGAGTACCAGGCCTTCTCAGTCTGCACTGGCGTTTTTTTCTGAGTTCAAAGCCCTAAATAAACTGGGCTTTACCTGTCTACAATCCTTTTTTTTCTTTTTTTCCTACGTTGAAAACATGGAACTAACCAGAAATTAGTCCTCAAGCTTGAAGCTGATGGGACATTAGTAGCAGACCTACTGTTTTGGATCTCCATCTCAAAATGTCTCTTCCTTTTCCATGGAGAACTGATATACCTAGAGGATGAGACAAACATGATCTTGCCACCTTAGATTTGGTTTAAACTGAAATGGCTGCAATACGGTAATAATGCAGTCAGATATTACACAGCAGAAAATAAGAAAAAACTATGAGGCTTCTCTGATGAGCTCTTATCAAGGCTCTTGCTAGGCCTCTGTTTTCTTAGATCAAATGGTGAAAAGAATAAACACCCTTTTCAATATCTCTGACAGTACTCCACTGACAGCTGAAGAGCTTGGTTACTGGTACTACTTCTGATGTTTCTTTTCTTTAACCTCAGCAGTCTTTATACCAGCATGAATTCTCTGTAATGTAGTAGAAAATCAGGCTGTGAGAGGTTAATGCCACTAAGCATTTCACATTTCTTAAACACAATTTGTCATTTAGAGGTTGGACACTAATCTCTCTCTTTTTTGCAGGATTTTGAACTTTATGAGCAAATACCCTGGACAAGTTATAATGAAAATCATGAGGGTTTTGGTGTAGAAGTTTCAAAGTAGCTGTAAAATGAGCTTGGATAGTATTATGACATTTTTAAAAAAAATTAAATTTGTTTTTAAAATTCAGGTGACCAAAAAAAAAAAAATAGGCACCACAATGCAGGATTCACTTGGAACAGCAGTCATTCACAAAATCTGACAATAGGTGATGAGACCCTGAATTAAGTCTATAAAAGTATGAAAAACGAAGAAAGATTAATATTCAGGACAGAATACTGATTGGAAAGCCTCCATGAAAAGATAACAGGACTATTTTTAAAGCTGCATTTTACTTTTAGAGACACAGGGAGATGATTTAAAGAGGCTTTCATGCTGATTACTTTAGATAAAAATACAGCCTGTTCAAAGTTAGCCAAACATGCCGGGTAGCCAAGTTGATGCAATGTGTTCCAGTATACTGTGTGTCCATGGACATTCCGGAATTTACTGTACGTACAGCTGGGAAATCTCAGAGATACCTCTTTCCAGAATTCAGCTATTGGGTTATAAAAATATTTTCACATTTCCTGCAGATGGCTGGATTCTTTTCTTCACTCATAATTTTAATTCAGAATTCATTACGGACAGCTGCTGGCTCTGATAGAACCTAATTGCTCTTTTACTAGACTCAGCTGCAAGCAGTCAGATTTCCTTTTCCTTTGTAGAGTATATTATATATAAACATGGGCGGGGAGAAAAATAACCAATTAACTAAATACATATGGATAAAATGACTCACTAAGAGCGCTGATCAAATAATGTATCAAACTACAGCTTAGGTCAAAGGAAATTACAGGCCTTGTAGGACATGATAATATATATATGGAAATAATTATCAGCACAAACATATTTGTAATTTGAGATAACACATGGAAAAGGCATTGCTTCTGTTAAAAAAAAATCGTGCAGAAAATTATTACATTTTAATAAGGGGCAGGTTATTTCACAGACTGAAAAGTCATCAGTCTCCAGGAAACCTGCTCAGCTGAAACCATTTGTTGGCCGAATCCAAGTCAGGCCTCAGTACCTCCATGGACAACTTACCAAGAAAACTTGGCATAATTCTGGAACTGTTTTTGCTGCCTTACCTCTTATTAAAAAAAAAAAAAAAAGAAAGACTGGGGAATAGTTACTGTTACTAAAGCTAAGAAAAAGGATGCGTCACAAACGAGGGAGAAGAGACAGCCAGCAAAAAGACTAGGGATCTGAGGATTCCCTACCATCTCCCTCCATATGACAAGTACTGAAACAGGTTAGGATATTTTGCTGTCCTAGTTTGCTACGATGGAGGAACACAAGGGAAAGTTGTAGACATGTAAAACAAGAAACAGCATTAAAGAATGATCTTTTTTCTCCCTTTATCCAAAGACATTTAGTGAAATAAAGAGACACATGTTTAAAATAACAGTAAATAGATATCTTCTAACATGATGTGTGAAACTACTTGTCAGAGAATAATACTTAGACAAGGAAAACAGTCAAAGATAAGACTGTCTGGTTTTGTTCTTTGAAATGTGTGTACAATCATGAATATGAACAATAAAGTATCCAGCAGTTTCTCTAGGTAGCTAAAGGAATAACGGGGGAAAAGAACTGAAATCCTCATGAAGTGGGGCTAAACTAGTCACTAAGTGCTTGCTGCTGCAGAGGAAACTTTACTGAAGTATTGTTGACATTGGAATTTTATACTTTCCCCTGAAAGTTCTGACATTTGCCATTGTCAGAGACAGGATACTGGCCTAGATAGACCACTGATTCTATCTAGTAATAGCATTCACTATGTTCTTTTACAGATTTCCGACTTCTACCAGAAACAAAATCTTGCCCTATGCAGTCATAGCAGCTTTTTTAGGATTTCAAAAGATAATCCAGCCCTGAGTCACAGCAGTGGGAATATAATCCCCTGAACCACAGGCTAAGTGCCAACCAAAGATGTCTTTATACACACAGGACTGATTTAATCAAAAAGACCACAAGTAGGTATTTTCCATTATTTGAACCTGCATGAAGAAATACTGCTATTATTTGTTATTTGTATGCTTTTGAATTTTAATAATGGTTCCAGTGATACTTACTGAGTTTTTATGCTTATAAACAATGGAAGCAAATACTGTACATACAGCAGCTTCTGTTCAGGTTTTAGGAAAGGCTAGTTTGCTGGGCAGAACTGGTTCCTAACTTAAGACAAAACTTGAAAGTGGATCAGCATCAGTTTGCTGGTGTTTGACACCTCATGGAGGATTTCTAGATGACGTAGCATAGTATTTTCCTATTCAAACTAAAAATATCAAGGTACCCTAGCCAATCTTTAAGGACCCTGCACATTGCCACATTAACTACTGTATGGTAATCCTTGTCATGTTCATACTTCCAGGTTTTCATATGTGAGCACCTAAATTTAAGGAAACAAATTAGAGACCTAAGTTAATAAGACCCAGACTGCCCTTAAGTTAAAGAGTGATCAGTTGGGGAAAATAACTGGCATCTTTGCAATCAAGATGATCCTAACTAATGACACTGCAATTTGAAACAGAGAAAAAGAATTCCAGCATTACCCCTCCATCACTGGCTCTGTCAGCATACAGACAGAGACTCTGTTTTTTGTCTGTATAATTGCATGAGCATAGCACAGTAATTAGGTGAAAACTCTTACACGTTCAGCATAAAACACCCAGGGTTTTATCATAGAATAGTTTGGATTGGAAGGGACCTTTAAAAGCCATCTAGTCCAACCCCCTGCAGGGACATCTTCAACTAGATCAGGTTGCTCAGAGCCCCGTCCAACCTGACCTTGAATGTTTCCAGGGATGGGGCATCTACCACCTCTCTGGGCAACCTGGTCCAGGGTTTCACCACCCTCATTGTAAAAAATTTCTTCCTTATATCTAGTCTAAATCTACCCTCTTTTAGTTTAAAACCATTACCCCTTGTCCTGTTGCAACAGGCCTTGCTAAAAAGGCTGTCCCCATCTTTCTTATAAGCCCCCTTTAAGTACTAAAAGGCAGCAATAAGGAATCCCCAAAGCCTTCTCTTCTCCAGGCTGAATAACCCCAACTCTCTCAGCCTTTCTTCACAGGAGAGGTGTTCCATCCCCCTGACCATTTTTGTGGCCCTTCTCTGGACCCACTCCAACAGGTCCATGTCTTTCTTGTGCTGAGGGTTCCAGAGCTGGACGCAGTGCCTACCAGAGCAGAGTAGAGGGGCAAAATCACCTCCCTCGACGTGCTGGCCATGTTTCTTTTGATGCAGCCCAGGATATGGGCTTCTGGGCTGCAAGTGCACATTGTTGGCTCATGTCCAGCTTTTCATCCACGGTCTTCAATAGTGAAGCTTTTGGAATCTAAATTTTTACAACCTTGAAAGTTTTTATGGTGAGAATATGAAGGCAAGTCCCAACTCCTGTCCCTCTGTGATGCCACTCATTACACAAGTGATTATCAAGTAGTATCTTGCTATACTAATTACCCTTCAGTCAGTCTGCTGGTGGGACATCAGTCTTTGTTTCTGCCAGCTATCAAACTTTATTCTAGACTCCTTCTCATTTTCCAGTAGATTCTACAATTCCAACAACTAAATGAAACCAGAACAACCATCCAAGAAATTTCTAAATGAAGAGAATCCAGCTCCAGTTCCTTAAACAGAGATTAAGCTCCCAAGGTATCAAACCCTGCAAGCCTTGGTATATTTTTATAAGGTACATGTAGAAATGAAATTACTCCCAGTCAGTTACTCTGACTGCGTGGTCAGACTAACTGAGACTATCAGTACAAATGGAATACAATGAAAAACACGGACACTTACTCTTTGCTGTATTTTTGTATTAAGAGGAACTAAACATCCTAAGCAGGGTTATCAGCTATGCATTGTTTTAAGAAGAGAATCTAACAACAGCCTTTTCCCTCTCCTTTTGCTTTTTATTTGTGAATGAAGACTTTGAGAAAAAAGTTGTCTTAATGAGATACATGGTGACCCACAGCTGGAGGCTGGAGAGGAAATAGTGTTACGGTGTTTTCCTATTTGGATTGCACCCAGCACAGTCTAATATAGAGTAGCAACCCAATAGCTGCTGGATAAAGACATGTGGGTAAAGTAGAGAAAGTTTAGAATATTTGTGATATTAAAATACTTGTCATCCTAAAATGCCTTTACTATCTTTTCCTCTCCAGAGCTTTCAGCTGTCCAGGGAAATAAGGAAAGATCCTGATTTGTTCTCAGGGTAGGGAGGGAGAAAGGATGAGGAAGCTTTGAGTATTTTTCAATCTTCTTTGAGAGATTTCTGAATATGTATTGGGGGGATTTTTTTCCCCCACCGTGAGAAAGGATAGGCAGTCATCTGCAACCTACTCTCTGCCAGGATTAGAAAATGCGCACTTGTGAGGCATGTGGCAAAAGCGGTAGAGAGGTTCAAAAGACATAGAGTGAAGCAAAACTATCCACTGGAAAATTATTGCTTTAGATATGATTTTTTTTTTTTTTTTAATTTTATTTTTTGTTCTGAAACGTTGAACACAAATTAGGGAAGTATTCTGCTTTAAGAAATACAAGATCACATTGTGCTTTTTTATTTTTTGAAAATTAACTTGTTTTTACTGTACTAACTGGTTATGTTAGTATACTCAGATACAGATTTACTTAAAACAGTCACATTCTTCCAAATATCCAAGTTTTTCTGTTTGCAATAGCAGCATTAACAGTACCTGCCAAAACTTCACAAAGTATCTTAAAGATATTCCCCTTGGTGCTGGTATTAAAAAGAGAGATTCAAACATATGGGATTGCAGTTACATTTAAGCTTTTATGTAGTGTTACTGAACCAACTACTAAAGTTTCTGTGATGTTTTGAAAACATTATGGCATAAAACTCCAAACACCCTCTGGTGCTATTTTATTGTGATCTGATTAGCACCTGTTTGCCTGCACTAATCCAACTTCAAACAAAAATGTGTGCTTTCCCCACTATCATTAGACCACACATTACAGCCTCACCAATGCAGAATCCTAGGGTTTAAGTCTGCATTTTTTCATTAAAGAAACCCTTTTTTCTAGATCAGCTCTGCAAATTAGGGCAAGTCATGCAGAGACACGAGTTGGATTGTGATGCTAGTCAACTTCTGTGCAAAAAGACTGAAAGGATACAGTCTTAAAATATAGCAGTCTGTAAATGAAAAAGCATCTACCTGCATCAGGTATTTCAGCCACCATAGAAAAATCTTCAGACAAGTCATTCTAAATAAGCCAAGTCAAGATTTGAACATACATTATGAAAAGTATCTGCAAACAGGATGGGATTGCTAAATTTATTTTGAGGTATTAGTTTTTTTTCATCCAGCTTTACCTTTGATTTAGCTGTTTTTCTCTACCAAACCTCACGCTGAAAATAATGATATTTCTGTCTTTGGGAGAATGTAACTCAAGCAAGGATCACGGAACATGGCAGTTTATAAAAAATAATGTTTCTAAATTTAACTTTACCTTGATTTGGGCTTTGCTAAACTATCTTTCCTGGTGGATATAGACAGAAAAATATAGGTTTTTTCTTGGAAAAAGAGTGCAATGGCATTAGGCATTTATATATTACCACTTGTGCTAGTTTTGGCTGGGATAGAGTTAATTTTCTTCATATAGCTAGTATGGGGCTATGTTTTGGATTTGTGCTGAAAAGTGTTGATAATACAGAGATGTTTTCGTTACTGCTGAACAGTGCTTACACAAAGTCAAGGCCTTTTCTGCTTCTCACACCACCCCACCAGTGAGTAGGCTGGGGGTACACAAGAAGTTGGGAGGGGCCACAGCTGGGATAGCTGACCCCAACTGCCCAAAGGGATATTCCATACCATATGACGTAATGCTCAGCATATAAATCTGGGGGAAGAAGAAGGAAGGGGAGATGTTCGGAGTGATGGTGTTTGTTTTCCCAAGGAACTGTTACGCATGATGGAGCCCTGCTTTCCTGGAGAAACACCTGCCTGCCGATGGGAAGTAGTGAATGAATTCCTTGTTTTGCTTTGCTTGCGTGCATGGTAGTCCTACCAGAATATCTGGTTACATAAATAAAAAAAAATCTCCATTTAGATTAGGCCTTGATGTTACTTTTGGTGCTTAACAATCCTTTCAGCAATGATCTATGTTTTTAACGTAGATTGAATTATATTTTAATTATCTTTTCAGCTTAAAAATCTGCCAACTTTTCTGCACAAGTAAGAGCTTTGACTGGTAGAATGTACATATGACATTTCTCAACATGTTTTTGACTTCTATATTAGATTCAAATTCAATACTACACAGGCAACCGAACTGTTAATTATCAAAAGTAGATGTGTAAATGACAGGCAAAGATATCTGTTGCATGGACATTAGTAACAAACAATTACTGATGTTATCATAAATTCTGATCATATCATTCTGTATTTTTCTTTGCTTTCATCTCACAAAATTTGTTATGAAGACTTCCGCTTGTATTTGATTGACATGCATTTATCAGAACATGTCTTATAAAGTCTAGTAATTTTAAATGGTAATACTTATATTATATTCACAGTTAATTTCACTAGTTAAGACTATGGTTTTTTTTTTGGTCACTGCTATGTGAATAGAATGCATTCAAATGTTTACAGGGTGGGTTCTTCAGTTGTCAGTTGTTTTCACCTCAGACTTTTTCCCACTAAGCACACTGTGAGTTATTAAATAAATTCTTCATACGCTCAACAACCATTTCCTAGGAACAGGATATTAAACTAGCTTATCAGCTAGTTTAGATACAAACTGGTCTGGGGCCACACTGAACTGAACTGGATGTCCATCTACCTTGATTTTCTATAGGATATATAGCCATATCCCAAAACCACCAAGCAAACTGGAAAAACTTCTTAATCTCTGAGTATGCAGTGGACTGAAAGACAACTGTTGATCAATATTAAAGCAGATGTGGAGAATGCACTAAGGAAAAGCTTGGGCTAAACCTTTCACTTACAATACCTACTTATAAATACAGAATAAATAGGGGGTTATTCTCCAAGGATCAAAATGCAGATAGTTGGCTCTTCTATTTATTCCTCACCCAGGCAGGCTCCTGTTGCTTTTACTGGGTGTTGTCCTGAATCAAAAGTGAAAAGGAGCTCAGCTTTTGAGCAATAAGAAACTCTGAGCTAAATTCACAGAAATATTATAGACAAATAGCTTCCCCCTGTACTTAGTTGCCTGCTAGCTTTTATTTTCAGTTTTTTATGGGCTAAAAGCTTTGCAGAAAAATGCTTCCACAGCTTCTTCATACCTACTCTTTCTTTTTCATAGGTAAACCCCCTTGTATATTTATACTTCTATAGCATGTCATTATTATAATTTCCTGAGTTCTGACAGTTTGTCTTCCTTGGAAGAAATACAAAAGAAGGCACCAGTGCTGTCTCAGATGACTTACACTCCCCACTATGAATCCCATGTTCCTGCTGGGGAGTAAACTCAGATTATTCTTTCAGTGGGATATCTTGGAAAAGCATTGCCTACCATAGGCAAAGGATACAAGATATGGTTTTGTATTATATTGCTTTGCTCTAGTGGAGAAAGCTTGAAATACTTTTAATATCTAAATGATGGTAGTACATGAGCTTTAATGAAAAGTGACTTACGGAGTCCTAAATGCAAAATGGGAGACAGATAAGATACAGAACAAGGAAAACAGGACTTTTTAAAAAGGCTGCAGAGGCAGACTAGGGGCCAGCAAAGAAAGAAATGAAATGCAAGAAGTTTGTCAAGAACAGGTAAAATATCTCAGTGGAAAAGGGTGACTACTAGAAGGCAGTGAAAGGTGATGCATGATAAAATTTGGCAGGAGAATGCCACCATTAGAATGACGATCTTTCTTCAGAGAAAATACTAAGACATGTAGGAACATATTTCATATTGAAATGGTTCAGCAATATGGTAAAAAACAGTGAAATGAGTTTGAGAAAACAGTGGAATTGAAGGACAAAAATAAAATATAATTAGATGAGTCCACACAATAAAGAGCAGTCCAGACATTGGAGAGGAAAAAAAATTAAAAAGTGAAATGACTCAGGATAAGAAGGAAAAGAAAGAGTGGAATGGAGAAATTTACAAAGTGATCAACAGAGAAGACAGGAAAGAAAAATCTGAAAGCAGATTCTAAGAAAAAATAGATAACATGCAAAGCTTGCTTACTTTTTCTGTTTTGACATAAAATGAAAATTTTTCTGAGCTTGAAATGAAATGTTTAGGCACATCCAGTACTTCAATTTCAAACTAAATGTGAAAGTTTTTCATGTTGCTGAATGAAAGACATATCTTTTAGCCTAAAAAAGTTCTGCTAATGCTCTGTTGTTTTTCCTCTTCTGATCTTTTTACCAATTTAATAATGTCAAATTCAAAATGATAAGGTAATACAAATCTCAAAATATAACGTTGCTACAATATGCCTGAAGAGACACCCACATTAACATTAGTACTGTAAGAAAGACTTTAGTAACTAATTCTTGTTGGTCTATCAGTTAGATAGTCAGCACATTAATGTTGATGAGTTAATGAGTACATTCATAAACTTCGGACTGTCCACAACACTTGCTGCTACATGCCCAGCCACATAAAATTTTTAAATAGAGAGACATAAACAGGTAAATTTGCAAGAAATCTGGTTTCATCAGCTCTTCTGCTCATAGACAAATTGTTAGGAGTGGGACTTAAAAGGCTTGCTAAAATAATAGAATGTGTGGAAGCCTGCTTTGTAGAGAATAGGCTGTATGAAATGGCTAAAATCTTAATGTCTCAAGAACCTATACATAAGGTAAAGAGCTTCGACAAATTTACTACCAGGATATGCATATTGTGGAGTATCAATAAATAAATCAATAGGAAATTGGGAAAAAAAGTCCCTCGATAGGCATCAAATCATACTACTTAACCTGGCCACCACTTTCACTGAAATTTGCACGCATAACCAATGACAAAGAGAAAATAAAGACCTTGCAGCTCATCAATACTGCTAAGTGATAATAAGCTTTGTATTTTATCTCATCTTTTCCAATGACTTCCTGTATGTCTCTTAACAACTAATTTAATTAATCTGTTTTTGCACTGAGAGAATTTAGGTAATTATATTAACTTAACAGACTTTCCAGAGTGGGAGGATTCATTTTTTCTATTAATTTTGGTTTTGAGTTAGAGCATAACATCTACACTGCTGAGCACCTTTGGAGGTATCCTCTATATGGATCAAGCTGATGAAACTATAGCTGAGGCAATCCATAATTCTAGGCAATACTCAAAATGTTCTAAGATCCTGTAAATACAGGTACAAAAAGATTTGGCTCCATTGAGGAAATACTCAGCAAACTGTATAAATAGATTTGTATTATTATTTATATTTATTCCACATCCCTAACCCTGGTGTTTCAATAAACATTAAATGTCTATCAACTTCCATGTTCTCTGATCTTTTCTGAACAGTCTGTGCCTTTCAACATTGAAGTCTGGCTTATTTTGTTCTCCTGCTGACTTTATTTTCCTGTCTCATTTACAAAAGCCTCTCTTAATCACTTTAAAATTGTTCAAATAACCACCTTCCATGGCTGGCTTACCACTATGTAAGAAGCCAGAACTAGAGGGGGTGGTATGCTGTAATCCTTGTAATTCCTATTCCTCAGTTTTTGGATGACAAAAGCAAGACTGGTTTTCAAATACGCTAAACATTTGCAGCTTCAGTGAACAGGGAGTAGTAGCTCTCAGCCTTATGAACTGAAGGTATCCCAAAATGAAGTTCACAAAAATCAGTGATCTTAGGAATTTGCTTTGAAAGGGACAGCACAGTAAGCTATAACAACATAGCCCTGGAATGACAGGGAACATGCAAACAGCATGGAGCACTCATTTCCCTGGAACTGAGCTCAGTCTTTTCCCCAGGTACATCCTTTGCAGTTCCAGCTCCTCACAGTCCTAAGCTGAGGGTTTAACCTTGAATACAGATTAAGGTTTCTACCTATTTTCAATGAAAGTTACCATTTATCTTTCTTAATTTTCATGTTCTTTACTTTCATACACAGTATAAGTAATAATTTCAAAAGCTGTTTCATTGCTCAAAACACACTCTTCAATATTTGCGTTCTTAAATCAACACTATCCTCTTTCTTTTTCATGCCACCTTCTGAATGCCGTAGACACATTTGTGCTCTCCCTGCATACATTCTCCCTGTAGACCGTTAGATATTCTAAAATAAATTCCTCTTGCACAGACCAAAGAAAATAATTCTGGCCCATCCAAGTTGGCAGTGCCATGCTCAGGTCCCCAATTTGCAATGCAGCCATCTTTTTCTTTGACAGACTCAGAAGTCTCTTTGAAAGAAGATAGTGTTTTCGTCTGTAACAAAACAGAAAGCAGTAATCTTGACAAAAGATGCTTTGAAAGAAAGGGCTTACCTGCAATGCACAACCATAGGTCCAGCATCAGGTGGGTTGCAGGTCTTGACTCGTCGCAGGAAAGCTAAGAATGGTGTTGGGTGTTCTGGGACGCCATGGTCAGGCCAGGCAGTGAACTGGAACTGTCTCACTTCCCTTTTCTCACTTGAACCATTCTATGAAATCAAAAAACTTCATGACAAAACTGCCATTTGATGTGATATTGGCGCTTTCCAACTGCAGAAGCACATCTATCAGCAAAGTGTATTTAAATCACATTTGGGCCCAGCGAGAAATGGAACTCAGGCTCTGGAGGGAAATGTTTCTTATATTCTAAATTGCAGGATTCAAACAATGTAAGAGCTTTAACTATACTGCACAGTAATGCCTCACAATAAGTGCCAGAGCTTTAGCTAGTATTTCATTCAGTTAAATGGTTTTTCATAGTGAGAGCTCTGTATTAACTTACAAAACTCCTTGCTGTAAGAAAAATACACTCCGTCTTTAGAAGAAGTCTCATTGTTCAGTGCTGCTAGGAGGAAATAAGGGAGGAAAGTGGAAAGAGGGAAAGGGAAGAAAGGGAGTGAAGAAATAAGGGAGAAAGACAAGCAGGGAAGGCAGGAAGTGAAAGAAGGAGGGCAGGGTGGCAGGAGGGAGAGAGTGAGAGGAAGGAAGGAAGGAAGGAAGGGGAGGAAAGTAAGGGGAAAGTAAGAGGAAAGTAAGAGGAAAGGAAGAGGAAAGGAAGGGGAAAGGATGGGGATAGGAAGTGGAAAAGAAGACGGGAGGGGAGGGAAAGGGAGGGGAGGGAAGGGAAGGGAAGGAAAAGGAAAAGGAAAAGGAAAAGGAAAAGGAAAAGGAAAAGGAAAAGGAAAAGGAAAAGGAAAAGGAAAAGGAAAAGGAAAAAAGGCAAGGACAAAAGTTGCCTACATTTAAATTTTGAAATACATTGTAAGTATATATACCTTGTAAAGTGCAAATGTACGAACACAGTACGTTGCCAATTCAACAGTGTCTAAAAGGGTCACTTGGATTAGTCCGTAAGTTTCTGTGCCTCTGCTTGGCCAATACTGATCACACTTCACCTGTAGTGAAAAAGAATTATTTAATACATTTAAAACTGACATTTATTATATATATAAGTGTATATCACAGTAGGTTTTTAAAGTATGTGGAGTTAGATGCTCAACAACTGCTAAGGATCCAACACAAGAAATTTATTTTATTGTCCACAAGAATTGCTCTTCTGGTAGTAGCTCTTACAATATCTTCTTCCATAATGGGTATTTGTAAATTCAGTGGGGCAGATGATAAAGAAATACTAATAAGTATACATACACTAAAGAAAAAACAATTCATAGTAGCTAAAAATATGACCTATATCTTCAGTAACTCACCTTTCACAGTCCAGAATTTAATAACAGTTCTAATCCAGTAAAGGTAGACAGACAATTTTTTGAATATTTGCCATATTTCACCTATTTCACATTAGTCCCCAAACATATAAACTGTTGCTTGGATGTTAATATTTAGTATGTATAGAAATAGCTCTGTAAAAACCTGATTTTTTTCAGAAATAATTCTAGTACATGGATAAATGAAAGAGCACCAACAACTATTAAGTGCACTGTGAGAAAATACAATTTCCTTCTCAGATCAGTGTTACGAAGCATGTAACGAAAATGTGTTCACAGGCATTTAAAAAACATGGTTTGGTACAGAGTTCATCCATCAAATTTTAAAAGACATAGGACATTTCATTCAGAGAAATCTCCATTTCAAAACACCCTAGTTTAGAATATTAACAAGCTGAAATAATTCTGTATAAGATGATGCATAAGAGAACCATGTGTTTATCATCATTGCTGAGGCTCAATAATTTGTTTCAGTTAAAAATGGTATTTACGATGAAAGCTATTATGAAAAAAGAAATGCTGAACCCTTAAAACAATCAGAAAACATGTACAAAGTAGTATGGCGATTAAATAATTGAAAATATTTTGCTTTCAGTGACTGATAGGTGAAACTGAAACAGTCAGTCTCCTTTCTATTTATAACAATATGTTTTTATCAATTAGCCTTGCATATGCTACAGAAAAGAACTGTATTCTGAATCCAGTAATAATGCACTGCATTTGTTTATAAATGTCTTCATTAATCATGCTAAGCGCGACTCATACCAAATTCAGTGAGAATACACAAACTGTAAGAACCAAAAAAAGCACAGTATTTCTGATAAAAATGTGAATTGTCATGGTAATCCAAGAGAAAAACTGGTGGCTCTCCCCACATGGAAAATTAAGAAATGCATTTTTGAAACTCATGTGTTCTTCAGTTTCTCACTCTGCACAGTGCTTATTGAAAAAGACTTAGTACGCTTTCACACTCCCCAGTCCCGAATAGCTTTTGCTTGCAGATCATTTTATTTTGAGGCTCACAGGTCACCAGATCACTAATGGTTCACAAATTACAGCCTGACAACAAGTAATCTAGATAAAGAGGAGAAAAAATTCTAACCACTGAAGCAGGTGATGAACATTCATTAGAGGCAAAAAAAACCTGAAACAACTTTTTACAGGAATTGATAGCTTAATTTATAGATAAGGAATTGGAACAAAGTAACTAAAAATGTTTATTGGTACCACAGTCTTAAAAATGGGATTAATAGTGTATAAAATCCTCCTATTAAGAGGAATTAAGTATTTACTTCTTTGTGCCACTTACTGAAATACTGAAATAATAAGTATTGCAGGTACTTCCTGAATATGGGTGACTTATCTGCAGGATTCCTAATACTAAAAGAAGCCACTGTGGTCTTCTGCAAATCAGACAGAAAGGTATATTTTCAATTGAGTTATTTTAATATAATTATAGTAAATCTAGTTTCACTTTATCATAGTATAGACAGAGTGTAACTTTTGTCTGTATTAGTTATCTGTATTTTAGACAAACAAGTTGTGGTTTATTATTTATTATTTATTAATTCCCATAGAATGACATATATTTTTTCATGGAAAATGTTGATACACAGTAGCTGTTGTTTGTCATTGTAGCAACTACAGGTTTAGTATAAACCTCTGACTAAACCTGTTTGTTTTGAATGATTTCTTTAAAAAATGAATAAAAATGGTAGAATACTTTATGTACTTTTAATAAAATGAATACAAGAAATAAATGTCTTGCTATGCCTTTGCATGCCTAAACGTGTAGATCTCCTCTTTACTCTGCAGTTCCCACATATAAATTGTATGCTCACAGAAGTAGTGCCAGCTTCCAGAAAGTGTGCCTGAAAAAATAACAGCTTTCTCACTGGAAAGACTTCATAAAAACAACTTCCAAATGTAACAGAGAGAAATAAATGTTCAACACAAAAATTAAATGGAAATTCAGAACACAGTAGGTTATCAGAATCTTTGCAAACAACAGAAAATACTTGTTTTATTTTTATTTTGTATAGTAATCTAATTGCTAAGCATATACTCAGATTTAGAAGCCTGTAGAAAATTGCTCTTTTTCAGTTAGGCTGGGAGAAAATAAATATGCCTGCTGTTTTAGGTGCAGATTTTTTTTTTTTTTCATTTATTTGTTTATCTAACATAAACTCCAACCAGTTCACAATTTTTCTAAAATACTTTCTGTGCAAGCTATCTGATGCAGAGGACTGCTGCTGGAAGCAGACTCTTAATTGTTCAAAAATAAATACAATTTGTAGACCGGGGTATATATTTGAAAGTGGAAACTGATGAAAATAAGTATCAAATATTTAGAAAGAAAACCTGATTTTGGACTGATAGGGATTTGACCTTCTGGAAAGGCACATGAAGCATAAGTTGATGGAACTACATCTTTTATTCCTTTTGCCGCTTGATTTTTCTCAGAACAAGAGGTCTTCTTCAGAGATGTGCCCTTACCTGCCTCCTACGCTCTTTTGCTCTGTGATCATAAACCTTACATTCCCAATACTCCTAACAATTTAAAGTCCAATTTATCTTTGTGAGAAATAAGAACAATGTTTTCTATTGGACTTTACCAGCAGCAGAGAATCAAATAATGTAAGTTAATTGTTAAGACATTATTTTCTGAGACAGAATTCTTGTTAAATATTTTTATCCTATGTTAAGATCCCAGCCTTCAGCACTTAAAGTAAGTTTATTTTTCAGAGGTTACATATTAAAATTTTGTTTCAGAAAAGAATTCTCAAAATCCTTGAGTCATCCAAAATTTAATACTAAATGTCAACAAGTCAATTTTGAAATTATTTGCCAAATGTTTTTTTGCTTTAGCTCTTTGGCCTGTGTTTGATTTCCCTGTAGTAAGGGCAATTTCTTCCTCACTTGTGTACGTTATTTGGAAAACACACAACTTCAGTGTGGTAAATGGTGATGATAACATGCATCCTCCTTCAGAAATACAATTACAGGGTTTATTTATTTTCAGAGTTAGTTCATAATATACATTTGGTGAATTTCATAGTCCTCACCTTCCTCTTATCCACCCAGCTCCCAATTCCAAGAGTTGATCTTTTCCTCTGCAGATTATATTCACCTGCACCCAATTAGAGCTTTTCTGTGCAACTGATTGTACATGGTTACAGAAAACAACTTTCACCAATAATTCTCTAATGTTCTCTTGCCTGTCACTAAAGATGGCAAGTTGAACGAAACAGACACACAAGCACGAAAGAACTCACTGGGGATTTCAAAGAGTGTTTTTTAAAGAGAAATTCAATAACAAGTAATGACAAACATACCTGTTACTACTGCTTTCACTATCTCATGATTATAGGTTGCACACTGCCAAAACCACTACATCTGAGATCAGAGCAGCTCTCAAAAGACTACTAAATATATTATGAAATCTTTTAAGTACCATAGTAGTAGACATAGCTAGAAGATATAACTAATGATAGGCACATTCTCTTAACCTGTCCCTGAAACATACATACATTTTCTTTCTCTACATTTCTTCCACTCAGACCATGTGAATCCTTGCTCTTCATGGAAGTACGAGCATTCACTGAAAGCAAAGCTGTAAGAAAATGTAAATGCTTTTTTTTCCATTAGAAATGAGAAGCTTGAGATCATTTCAGACTTCAGAGGTTTAAGTAGTTACAGAGTTCTTAAGAATATTCCTAAAATATTCACACTTCAACAAGTCACAGACACTAGAGAAGGTGCTGCCGTGCATCAACAGAGCTGAAGGAAGTGTATTTCCATATGAACACACGAATACAAAGATTCCTGACATTCAAGAATAGAGAAATAATTTTCCAGTATAAAGTTCCATCATTCGGGCTGAAAAGCCCTTTCAGGAAAGAGACAGCAAGCTAATAATAGGCAGATACATATAGTACATTCCTTGCTGTAAGAACAGCATATGAATTATGCTGAATCTGGAATAGGAAATAACAACAGTATGTAACAAACTTCTTGCTCTGGTTTTCTTAATAATAATAGTAGTCTTTTGCAGACAAAACTTTATAATGACATTTTCAATGGTCTTCCTTCAAAAACAAAGCATGTCTACAATGATGTTGAATGATAATAATAATTATGCAATAAAAAAGGTAGTGCCAGTTGTTGGCGATGGAAACTGCTTCCAACCCTATCAGGCTAGCTTAGTGCCTCAGACATTCCAGCTAATGTTCTGTCTCCAACCAGTTGTTACTGTGAAGCCATTTTCCTTTTTGCAGCAATGCCTTGCCACCTAAAGTTTAAGCTGATTTGAGTCTAAAGATTGTAGGCACTGACACTAGTACATTAGATTGTAATGCAAAGATTTTTTTTAAAAAAATCAGAATACAGAAACACATTTTTTAGGCCTTATTTGAACAAGATTTGGTCAAGTGTCACTGATTCACTTTGGTCTAACTCTAAATGACAGATTAAAAATATAAACTCCTATTCAGAAATAAGGCTGAAAATAAAACAGTTTAGATTCTGCTTTCAGAGACGCACTGAATTTAATAGGATCTTAAATTCTGAAAGAACTAAGCACCCAGCCCCAGCTAGACAGATCCTTCTAAGTCTCACCAAATGTATTCCCAAAACAATTAATCACTTCTGGAAATTTCGGTTCTTTGAATCAATTTTTTCTACAGAAAAAAGAACATTTGTATGCACTGGTCTCTAATAACGATTTATAGTAGATACATACCTGTGAGTACGTAAAGGCAAAAATGTTGATGTTTAGCCTGGAGCAAAGGAGGCTGAAGGGAGACCTTATCACTCTCTACAACTACCTGAAAGGAGGCTGTAGTGAGGTGGGTGTTGGTCTCTTCTCCCAAGTAAAAAGTGATACGACAAGAGAAATGGCCTCAAGTAGTGCCAGGGGAGGTTTAGATTGGACATTAGGAAAAATTTCTTCACCGAAAGGGTTGTCAAGCATTGGAACAGGCTGCCCAGGGAAGTGGTTGATTCACCATCCCTGGAGGTATTTAAAAAGATACGTAGACATGACGCTTAGGGACATGGTTTAGTGGTGGCCTTGGCAATGTTAGGTTAGTGGTTGGACTTGATGACCATAAGAGTCTTTTCGAACCTAGATGATTCGATGATTCTATGATTTTATGATTGTTGAAGCTCACGTGAACCGAGTATTTGGAATTTAAAAACTAGGTAGAAAATAAGCACTTCTGCAGTGCAATGTAATTCTCTCTAAGGTCTTAATTACAGTAGTCTTGAAAAAGAAGTTCCAAACAGGATTTGGAGACAACACAAATGAACTTTAGGCTAATCAATTAATAACAAACTTTAGCCCTCCAGTAAGTCTGCAAATCAACCCTCATTACATCCTTACTTTTTTTGAAATTTTTGAGATGTGATTAATGGGCTAACAGTCAATACTGAAAGATAATTGAAAATTAAAAAGATAACTCCCAAACTGTTTCCATTCTGACCCTTACGACACAGTGTGGTGCGGTTATCATAACAAAAGGAAACAGATATTAAAAGGAATCTTGGGCATATTTGAAATGTGTTCTGTATCTCATCTTTCATCTTCATCTATACAAGCCAAGAACAGTCAAAACTATATTGCTGGCATCAATGTGAGATGCCCTTTTTGAACTCTTCCTAACAGCAGGGAAGGCAGGGTCTTAGTGAATTCATTTTGAAGGATGAGTCTGTCAAACTGTTAAGTACAGCAAGATTTTCCAAAAAGGTCTTGAAAGGTTTATGTGAATGGAACCTATGGGAAAAGTGAATGGGCTGACTACTTTTTGCTTCATCCTTTTCTGTACTCAAGGCTGATCACTGTGTGCAGCCTGAATAATCCTTTCACTGAACAAGATATTGCGTTACAGTATGAAGAACATATTGAACAATTCAGCTTACTATTCAAGAGTTCTAACGAGGATTTTTTATTGTCGATACAAGAAAGCTATGTCTTTTAGCTGATATGAATATTATGTAAGAAATCAGTGAAACAAAATAATCAAAAGAGTGAAACATCAGAGCAACAAAATTCTATTATTCTTATGTTTTTGGTTCACCTGAAAGCCGGAAGTGAATGGATTAAACAGCATGAAAATGAGAAATGGTACATTGGAGAATGTTCTGGGGATCTTAAGAGACCTTGGATTTTGATTTTTGAATGGAACTTTGAGTCACGGTAAGCTTTCTATTCCTAGTTTAATACACGGATAAAATCCTTAATCTCATAAATGTATTTCATACAGTTCCTGTGATATTAACCAGAAAGACCACCTAGAGAAAACATCTATTACCAACAGGTGCCTTTCAGTAGCCAGCTGTAGCCATTAACTTCCTTAGAAAATAGGAGAAGTTTTGTAAATGATGGAGAATGTAAATTATAATATTCTCTTTCAGACACACCTCTCTGAAGAACTTAAATTTTCCAGATATATTTCTCACCATAAAGGAGAACTAGTCTTGAGTCTTTCACCAGAATCTGCTAAATAAGGAAGCGTGGGGTTATTTTCCCTAAACAATACTAAATTCATTAACTAAGCTTTTCAAGCCTGAAATTCCTTGAAAGAACTCCCTGCACTGAAGTAATAGGTTGCAGTGCTAAACCAAACATGAACTAATCATTGCATGTTGAAAACAAATACACAGAATTTTTAATTTTACAAGGAAAACTTCTAACTCAAAATGTCAATAGCCATTCTCTACATGTGGCACAGTCCCTCTGTCTGTATTAAGAAATGAATTATATGAGGTAGTAATGTATGTCTCACTTCAAGCACAAAGCAAATTAACTAAGTAACTAAAGTAAAATTACAGAGTTACAATACAGTTTTGACTAACCCACTTGCTATAGACTTGCCTCAGGGAAACAGTATTTTTGAGACAACTATCAGTTTACCCTAACAGCTAAGAGAAACCACTTCATTTATAGACACAGAATCGTAACATTTCATATCATTTCAGGTAAGACTCTGGTGTAAACAGTTCTTGAAAGCTTACAGTGGAAGAGACTGCACAAAATATCTTACAGAGTTAGCTCCATTCATGACATTATATTTTGGAAGTTGTTTAGCAATTTGACATAAATCACCTTTGCTGCAAAGTTTATTTCTTCCTCCTAGAGCCCCACAGGCAGGGAAAATGGTTGATTGCCATGAGATTTTTAACAGCCTTTCACATGCTGGAAGACTATTATGTTTTCCTTCACTCTCATATATAAAACAAATCCAATTCTTTCTGACTTTCCCCATACATCATTTCTGCAACCTCTGATCATCATTGTTTTCTTCTAGATTCTCTGTAATTTACCAACATTTTTTCACATGGGGCATTCATTCTGTATGTCCTCAATTCCAAATGTGTATAACTGAAATAACCAGACATGGCATGCCAAAACTACTTTCAGCCTATGTAGTGGTGTTACAGCACTTCTTTTCACACAAAATTAACCATTCTTATAGTATGGCATTTCCACAGCTATTTTGCTGGGTGACATAATAGTCTAAGTTTTAGCTGAGGCACCTCGGCACAGCACTTCCATCTGTAACATGCCTAGAAAAAGAAACTTTAAGCTTTATTGGTGAATGCAGTCAGTCTATGTTAGTATACATCTAGGAATAGATTCTTACATGAATTAAGCACCTGTGACTGACTGCATTTCAGTGAGAGTTGAGCACGTCCCTGCCCTCTTTTGCGTACAGCACTTCCATCTGTAACATGCCTAGAAAAAGAAACTTTAAGCTTTATTGGTGAATGCAGTCAGTCTATGTTAGTATACATCTAGGAATAGATTCTTACATGAATTAAGCACCTGTGACTGACTGCATTTCAGTGAGAGTTGAGCACGTCCCTGCCCTTGCACCTCAGAATCCTTCCATAATGAACAGCCATATGGTTGAATTTCACAATTCTGACATGGTAACTGGTGATTCCAGCTCTTACAATGGTGTAGGAATTCTTGGACTATGGCCATTGCATTCTGTTACAGTGAAAAAAACCCAGTACAAACCTACACATTTTTATTTTTGTAAATCGGGTGAACACATGGTCTACTTGACTTCGGATTTTTCTTTTTTGTTTGCCAGCTCTCTCATTCATTCTTCTTCTGACTCATATCTTAGCATGTTGAGAAGACTAAAGAAGTGAAATAAAATTCTGATAGTACATTACTGATACAGAAGTTACTGGCTTGCCATTAAAATTAGGGAATGAACAATGACAAACCTGCATATTTAATCCTTCTTTAGTAAAACAATATGATTCAGTATGAAAGAATGCCATCTGCAACACATGTCCTATCTGTTAATATGTCTGCGGGGAGAGATGTTAATTTATCTCTTACCAGATAAAGATAGGCATATTCTTCTAGTTGCTGAAAAAAATAGCTAAATTTTTTACTTATATTTTCCTATGTTTAAATACATATCTCACAACTTTAAAAAAAAGCATTTTTGCATACCTGTGCTGCCCAATACAAAACATCAGTGCAGCTTTTATGCACAAATCAATTACATTTTGTCTAAATACAGTAGAATACAGGTACACTTGGAAGCATATTGATATAATCTGTAATGAATTGTTAAGTGCACGTATTGATGACTTTTCTACTCATATTAGTGAAGATGTCTTATTGTCACTTATTTTCGATCCAGTATTTTGACAGGTAATAGCTCAAGTATTACCTGTCAAAACATACTTAGGCGGAAAGATCTGAAATTTGCTGCTGAAGCTCTGCACAACAAATGCAAAACTACCTTAATCACAATCACATAAAACTCTGCTGCACAGCTTGTCTGAAAGATGTTCACGCATTTCATACAGACAAGAAAACAATGTTCTTAGTTTGCTTATTACTTACTGTTGCGCATTACTATTGCTTTGTCTCAGCTATGAGGTCAGCTACATTAGATATCAGTGCCTACTCTGCCATCAACAAATCAAGATTCCTTAAAAATGTTAGCAATTTGTGCATTTGGAGTAGAAGAATTTAGGGTTCTTCACAGACCTGTCTTTATGTTTTCCATGCCTATAGCAAGACTTAGAAATCCTTGTGGCTGGAAGTTTGTTTCAAAGCTATTCTTACTAAAGAGTCCCAAGGTACAATTACACTTTCCACTGTGTTTATTCAAATGTTTTTTGTTTTTGTACTACTTGAACCTGAAAAAAAGCTTCCCTGATTTAATTTAATATGTCCCAGTCCTTAAAAAAAAAACCCCAAGCCCACCAAACAAAACAGAGCCCCCCAAATTATTTTACTTCAGTTTCCACCTTCAAAACATACATTTTCATCTACTTGATATTTCTACTCTCACCCAATCTTCATTTTTCTAACACATGGGATAGTCTATAAATCTCTAAAAAATGAGTTGAAAGACTCACATGGAGTGTTCTGATTAGGGGAGATTCAGACATCTTGCATGACACTTGGAACAACAGAAGTACCTGTTTAGCATTGCAGCAACCTCAGGAAAAGTCTGCCTGCTTTTTCTCGGGACAGTGCCAGCTCTCCTGACTCTCTCAGGTATCAGTGACCAGTTGAGAGAAGCTAAGACCAGGGACTTTTAACTATCCTTAGATGTTCTTATGGAACTGATACAGGACCCGTGCAAATAGTCTCACCTATTTCAATATTGGGGAACAAAATCTGAGACAGGATACATGACTTTTCTACTCAGTTTGTTTCTACCTCGCCCTTCCCAGTGAAAACTCAGGATTCAAGATGTTAAACTTTGACAAACCAAGATGATTATTCTATACTTATATTTTTATATATTCTTGGCTTATAATATTGATGTTGATATCCGCTTCCTGACAGCCAAATGAGTGTCTGGATCAGGCTAACAGAATGCCACAAATGTAGTTTCCTCATGTATTCACTTCATTATCAAATTTGAACGAAGCTGATAGTATCAGTATCAGTATGAAAAGTAAAGCTTTCCTCATCAGTACAGAAGTTCAGAATCTGGCTCATATTTGAATAATTGGTAGGGTCATTATATTGTCATTTAGCTTTGACCTGATTGGTGTTTTTTGGCAGAAGATTCTAATCCTAGGCACTACGGTCCCAACAAAGAAAATATTGCCAGTCAGCTTAAGAAGGGAAGTAAGTATTTTCTATCTGTTCCAAAACAACATAGTAATTATATTCAAAATAAAGAATTACATAGCAAAGAAGGAAAGGATTGAATTCTCTTTCAAGTTGATGATACACAACAGTGTCCTCACCCTGAAACAGGAGGCAGGACTAAATATTTCCTGTTTGGGGCAGTATTATCTTTTGCTATAAAGTGAGATTCTCTATCTTCATCTGATCATTCACATCATTCACTACAGCACACGAGTTCTCAGAACATTCAACTAATTCAGAGGATCAAATAAAAAAAAAAAAAGGAAAATCTGCACTGCTGGGGCAGAGGGGAAGATAGAGGAGTGGGGAAGAGAGATATCACACATTAATGCTTTACATGCTTTACAGGCTTTACAGCTTTCCTTAGCGTAACACACAACTGCTTTTTAAAGTCTCTAATTTGCAACCTTCAATATTGTTCTTTTATTTAATTTAGATTAAATTCATGAATGTGACAAATATGCTACCAACAAATATGCTACACTGATGCATGCACTGCCAGTGTGTATAATCCTTTTTGATACAAATTATGTGCATGGTAGCTGAATGATGAGACTGATTTTCTCGCTCTAGTCTGGTTTAGGTCAAGTGAGATTCAGGTGATGACATTTTATATGAAACCAACAAAGTGTGAAAGGTTATAAGTGAAAGAGCTTCTCTTTTCCTGCAGCTTTCTTTTAGGCAAACAAATGAATAATGAATTCACTGTAACATCTTCATTTGATGTATTCAGCTGTAAAATATGTACATTCTCAAAGCTGAAGTTACTCAGACATCTAACACATGCTAATGAACCAACTTTGTTCCTGTAGATGCAGTTAAAATCCCTATCTTCATCTATGCAGTCCAGGTTAAAAAAGGCTGATATCAAGCTGCAGGACCACATAATGAAAAAAGAAAGCTAAACAGAAATGACGACATGGAGATGGAAAGTAGATGAAGTCCCAGAGAGAAATCATCTTGCCTTGCAGCAGGA
>NW_009228724.1:65040-126235 GCF_000690835.1 Fulmarus glacialis
CAAGACACAAAAGCAATCAAAATGGAATCAAAAGAAAAAGCGAAACAAAATTAGTGAAGATCTTAATCTCTAATGGTATGTAACAGTGTTTGTATTTCATGTTTGAAATGTCACTTGGTCACCTGCTTTATGGATATGCTATATAAAAATGATAACATGAGAAAAAATAACAACGAAATGTTGTCATCGTATTCTTTTCACACACAGGGATTCCCACTGCTGCTTCACCATCAATACCACTAATTACATTACACGCAGCTACTGTATCAGGAAAAGAGGTAACCGGTATGCTGTATTGATAGAGTTGCAGACTCTAAGATTGGAGCTGAATTACGTACTGGATAGCTGGTCTGTAATGCTCTGCATTGAGTGCATCAAACTCACCTGACCTATGAACACAGAATGAGCTAAATTATGCCCCCCAAAATAGGCAAACATAAGCATTGAATGCACAGACAATCCATTGACTAGATTGCCTGGTCTTTCATTACACTCCGGGAATGTATTGCTGCTGAATGCTAATTACTTCTGGAGGTGATTACTATTCTGATCAGTAGTTCTTTAGGGTTCAGTCAGCAAAGGCTAGAGTTGGCTTAAAATTCTGCTAATCAGTTATTGGAGAGAATGAGTAGAATTTCATTCAGTTACATCAAAACGTCTTTCTAGACAGTGGCTGTCTGTGGACTGTATTAAGATAAACTCTGAAGCATTTAAGTACACCTTCTGCAATGGGCTGCTTATTAGGATCAGATTTTTTCTTAGTGCTGATGCTATTTAGCAGCAACTTTATTACATAAAAAGTAATTAGTGAAGAAATGGGCAAAATTTCGTTTGCTTAAGTCCAAACTACTGTCCGTGCCTAGACTAGACAAGGCCTATAGACTCAAGATAAAATGAAAATTTCTGATAAAACTACCCTCTGTTATGTACTAATTGCCATCAGGCATTGGTGTTAATATAGGTTGAATTTACATGCAGAAAGTGATTCCGTAATTAGAATGCTATACATTACTTGACTGCAAAAAAGGTACTCTATTTTAAAAAGTGATGAAATGGTAAAAGAATAAATATATATATATGTACTTCCATAAGCCTCCAGAAAGGAATGACTGTTGCCAAGAGGTTCAACAAGTTATGTAATCATTGTAATTATACGTATCCAAGCATGTGAAAAAAACGTCAATGCCAACACAGTACAGCATTAGGCTTTACGGTGCAGCCCCCCTGTTCCAAGCTTACACACGCAAAAAGATTTTCATTTTGAAATGGAGGTCATCCATGAGTTACTGAAATATCAACTATTATCCAGTTACCTCCATAAGATACTTTTTGCTGATTTAAAAGCTTTTCTGGATGATAAATCTCCTTTCCTCCTCCCTAATTTCTTTCTCTCTTTCTGAACTCTTCTTGATCCTCTGTATTTATGGCATTTTTTAACATGTTGCACAGTGCCTTAGGTAACTTAGCTTTTTGTATTGCTAAGGGCCTCCCACCTGCAATTCTGCAGCCTGCCTCCCACTTGCAGCTCCCTACCCCTTCACACAAGCTCCCAGGACAGCATACCCCAGAATGCCTGTGGCAGTATTTTTCCTGTGACACTCTTTGTTTGTTATTCATCTCCTGGACTTACACGTGCAAGCCCTGGTACTGTTGTTATGGCAGGTTCCCACGGGAAGCAATTGCCACTGATGTTAGAATCACCCTTTCTTTCTCCCCTTTCCTGATTTCTACATTTGGTTGTAGCTTCTAATTTACACTACAGGACTCATAAATGCGTCTACAGAAAGCTCGGCAATGAATCAGCCACGTAACACCTCCCCCAGTCAATGCATGCTCCCAGCAACGATGACAGCACCATAAGTGGGAACAACCCACAAGGAGTTTGAGTACGTCTTGACAAAAAATACGGAGTTATTGTGGGAAAAGTATGATGGGGGAACCACCTGCTCTACTGGAGAGGGTGCTGATGGCTGGACACTCCCTTCTCCTTCTAATTGGCCACTGAGAAGGGTTTTTCCCTTTTCTTTTTCTCACCATCTTTCTCTTCTTTTACTTTTTTTCCTTTCACTCTTCCCCCTGACCCCCGATAACATCCACTATTAGAACTGACAAACTCCTTGAAATACGGACCTGCTAGTAAATCTCCATGCAACACACAGTTGTCTGTTACTACTCTTTCCATCACTTTCCTTAATATATAATAAAAAGTATTATTACTTTTTATTTCCCTTCACATATAGCACATCTTTTATTATAACACTGCTATTATTAGAATAGTATTTTTATGTTTTAGTCCTTTACTTTCTTAATTTTACTTTGCCCTGTAAAATTGAATTTGAAATATCACAGAGAATTTTGTATTGTATTACTGCATATGCTGTTGTAGAGTTTTCCTAGCATGCAGCATGCGCTGAAAAAAAATTCTTATGTTTCTTAAGCAAATCCAAATCCTCACTGATCTTAAGTAATGTTTAATCTACACCATATAAAAGTGAAAATTGAATGCTGTTGACATTCCTCATAACAGGATGATACAATCATATTCTTGATACTACAGAGGAGGTAACATTTTCAATCACCTCCTGACATTTCCAGCATAACTGAAACGGGGAAAAAAAAAAAAAATCATTGTGGATCAAGACATTTCAAGCTTTTCAGAGTATAAAAAACCATACAAAATAAGGTGGCGTGACTTGGTAATTTCACGGTGGAACTAACATTTCCTATATAAGTGATTTTCATAGTATAGGTACTTTTAACTGGTGGCAACTTAAAAAAATCAGTTCTTGTGCATATACAGGAGGCAGACATACATGAAAATCTTATGTAAGTGATTACTCAGGTAAAATATTATGAACATTGTATATGCTTTCCTTACCCTGGACCTCTCCTCTAGTTTTGTCATCATGACGACAGTTGCACCCCGTTGCTCCCACATCATTCTCCAGAAGTCACCAAAGGTTTCCGGCAATGCCCCTTGAGTTGCTATATAAGCATTCTGCTTTCTGTATCCATCTATGTAGTTGGCATTGATATAGTCACTGCCTGGTATGCCTGCAAAGAGAGAAGGGTGAAAACATGGGGCAGCATTTCTGTGCTGTCCTGTTGTACAAGCGCTAAAAAGTCCTGTGACACAGCTGGATCAGCGAATCTTAGCTTGCTGCATGCCAGGTAGTACATGGGTACTTGCAAGTGAGTGTATGCCATTTGTGGAGCCAAGGGGTATGATGGCCTCTCTGGGAATAACCATTCTTTTGCAACAAAGGGACTCAGTCTGACGAAGAAGTATAAAAGAAAGAAGCCTGAAAATCTGTAGCAGATGGATAGACCTGGAAACTGCAGCATTTAAAGCTGGTCTGACACTGCCTGCAGTCATCGACCAGTATGGCAGCCTTTGCCTGGGCCAGATAGGGAAGCCTCTCCATCAGATGCCCTGAGTAGGCTTCATTTAACACTCTCGTTGAGCTCATTGCATTTCTTTTAGATATAGAAAAAGGGTTAATGTTGTCAGACTATTAATATTACTGCTACATTAATTTTTCCCATTAAATGGGAAGCTAACTATGAGCTTTATTTTAACAAAGCACATTATGTAAGTCAGGTTTAAGAAACAGTGGAATCTGTTACATGATATGTGCATGAAATAAAGACCTCTGCAAGTCTGAATAAAAATTAAATGCATGAAAAGAGGGAGGAATCCAAGACCTGTGGGCACATTGGACCTACACTGTCAATTGCTCGAGGCTCATTTTGGACAAGACTCATAGAGGGACTTTGGGTGGTATCTACCAGACACGTCTATACTTTGAGCCACATGGAAGCGAGCCAGCTCCCAACTGGAATCTATTTAACTGAGGGTATGCAGTGTCATGTCTGTTCTGAGAGCTGGACCATAACATGCTGCCTGCCAAGTCGAGGAAGGGTATTGGCTGTAGTGAAGATCATGTTACTAATCTGGACTAATAAGGAAGACATGCTCACAGAAGGGGGTAAAATAGACATACAGGTCTCAGTCCCATCCCTCCTTGGTGGGGGCAGAAGGAGTGTAGTGCAGTGCAGAGTTTTAACTCAGACTATGTGCATGTTGGAAGACAAAGCATGGCAGGCACCATGACATTTTTTAACTGACGACTTGAGGAAGAAAAGATACTCATGTGACATCTTAGTGCTGATGGGATGGCAAAGCAGCGTTTCCCACATTACTGCAGTGTTGAAGTGTTCCCCAGAAGAGTTAGCTGAAATACAGAACTGTGCATCATAATAAAATGATACAAAAGGTTTGTTAAAGTAATTAACAGAAGTTACTTCTTTGAGCAGAAATGAATGATTCTATGTTTATACAGCCAATCTGCCATGCCCAAGTCTACAACCCCAGGACACAATGCAGGTTCCACAAACTGTTTCAAAAGAGACTCAAGGCGATACAAGCTTCCTGGTTAATTCTAAAGCTGAGATTATTTTCACTCCACAAAGCAACAGAGTTGAATTTCTTTGGCTATGAAACACAATAAATTATTGAAGATGTTTAAAGAAATATTTCTCAAGCTTTCTATCAGAAACTGAATGTCCAAATCTATTCTGATGTATTACCTCCTGCTGGTGATCCCAAACCAGGCATTACTGGGGCTGCACACTCCTGTCTCTCCTGACAACCCCTGACATACATCTGAAAATGTCTTCCAAAATAATTTGAATTTGAATGGAAAGTAGAGGTACCTCTAACATTTTTGTTTGTTTGTTTGTTTTTAGCTACAATTTGAAGAGTTTCTCCACTCATTCTGGGCAAGATTAGTGTTTCATTCCACTACTTACTTAGTAATGAACAAACTCACTGATTAACTGAGACACTAATTAAGAGCCAATATAGTCTTGAAATGATTCAGATTCTGGGTTATTGCAGCTGTAGTCTGGCATAAAATTTTGCCTTTACACCCAAGAAAACTTAATAGATTTTCTTGTTTTATATGTTCAAATTATATTTACACACAAATTTTAATTTGATTTGTCTTTCTGCACAATTAAAGGAAAAATCTGACAAAATATTTCAGGGAAGGAAAGAGTTTGTAACGCCGTTCAGGGGCACAAGAGAGGCAGTAAATGGCACTCCTCAGGCAAGATGCATGGATGGACACAGGAAGATTGGTTGACTATGATGAGAATTGATTGAAAGTCTCTTCTGGGAGAAAAATAAAACAAAATAAAACCCCTTTAAAACGTGCATAGTCTATAGCTGAAAAGCATGATTTCCCTCCATGAAAGGCAGAAATTGGAGTTCAAAAGCCTTACTCTTGTAGACTTAAAACTTTTTTACATGACACTTCTTATTGTGGGTATTGGAATTAATGACTTAGAAAATACAACTGCTAGGCACAATGCTGTATTTTCTTCCTTTATCAAGACAATAAAACATTTTTGCACAAAACAGATGAGAAAGAAAAATGAAGCCAAGAAGAGAAATCTACACCAACTGGGTATTATTACCAAAGGAACTGAGAAAGCTGGTAAGAAATGTTTTCTGCATAAATTAGAATTATATTATGATACCTGGTATCATACTTTGAAGCATATGTTATAAATAAAAGCCCTAGGAAAAAAATGAAAAAGAAAAACAACATTTTGTAAACTGGTTAAATGATCTTGTGGGAAAGCTGTCCTCTGGAGCTGATACTGCACAAACTCAGCGTGAAAATTAAGCATGAGAAGTATTGCAAACTGTGCACCAAAGAATGATCTTTACAAGTCTTAGCAGCCAATCCTAGTACCTGATGTAAAAAAATCCAGAATGTGTAAAATTGTAAATACTCTTTCTACTTACTAACTTGTACTACATTTATTGACAAAATAATATTAAAATAACTTCTAAATTAAATAAATTCTAATTCTTTAAATTAGAATGAAGAAAAGCTTCCAGATTATACCTTCCTTGATCACAGATGCAAGTAAGAAAGAATTAAGATTAACAATTACTGATATTTGCAAAGAGGATTTCTTCTCAGCTTCCACTCCACTTGTCTTTTATCAAGAGGACACAAAGAATCCTGTACGTTCTTTAGCCAGAAAAATCCTTTTACAAGGCAACTCAGCCTCATGGCACATGAAAAGGATTTGGCTGGGACATGGATAGGAACATGAAAAACTAGCTGCTGCTCCAACACTTTGCACTGCAAGAAGATTTTCATCAAGGGTTTGTCTCTAGCAGAATACAGTACTCTGTAGGTTTATATCTGTACTGAGATCAAGAGAACAATAGGATTCACAGTGCTCAGCTCCATTGTCTCTCTCACCCACAGTATCCATTAGGTGTTTTCTTTATTCTCTATCCATTCTCATAGTGCTTTCAAGTATCATACCCATTTCTCACACTGAGTCTCTTTTCATCACTGTTTTCATGCAGGACCTCAGTTTCACATCCTGTTCCAAAATCCTTTTGTATTCTGTAATATCATTTTCCCACTCTCATTTTCTATCTCACAGTTTGCCAACCAGTTTTTGCTTCATCAGCTGTCCCCACAACACATAAACTTAAAGCCCTCTAGGGAAGGTGCCTTATCATAAGACGCCTAATGAAGTGTGTGCAGTTTAAAAATAATGTATACAAAACCTGAACATCTACACTGGAAATAGCTACACTGACCAAGCAGAAACAATTATCAAAGGAAAATAAATTTAAATATTAAAATGTCACTTTCTGCAATGACTTTTCTGGCCATAACCTCATTCTGAGCTGAGAAAGCTGAGCAATTCTCTGTCAAGTCTAATAGTGCAAAAACAATCAAATGACAACTAGTTTGACTGCAGTACAATGAAATCTTGCAAACCTTTGTAAGCTGCCATAGCTTGAAGGCAACATACCCACAAGCACAGCAGCAATTGCCATCATTACTTAAATTTGGGTTTCATAGGTAAGAGAGGTCAGTTGTTCTGCAAAAACATAGGTCAAGAAGGAGACAAAGTGACAAAATTCTGCCTTCAGTAATATTGATACGAACCTTAACTCAGCCTATTGGCATCAGTGGGGTTTACTGCATGTTTAGGATGGCATACCTGAAGTGTGAACTTTTACAAGTTTCATGAAGGCAGAGACACAGTTTCTGCACAAAAAGTCAGCTGAAGACTAAGCTTCCAGATCGTAATTCTACCATAACTAGTTTCTGGTAGCTTTTTCAACTATGGTAATGAATGACCAGAGTCTGCAATCTCCTTATTCTGCCAGACAGGAATCGAGCACAATGGGGGAAGAATCAGATGAGTGGTCGAGCATAAAAGACATCCCATTTTAAAATATCTCAAGAAAACCAAGCACTCCAGATTTTACAGAGTGAGAGTGAATGAGCAATGAAAGAAAATTAGCCAATACCACAATTAAAGTGCAAAAGATGATTTAAAAGAATGAACTCTATAGCTCCTGGTTTATGCTGAGACTGTACTCATGAACTGAGATGACAGTACAGCTTGCTGCAACATAGACTCACATCCACAAGGCTAATAACATAGACCTCAGAATTATTCACTTGATTTCCTTAAGACAGTTATAATCTTAAATAGCTTTAATTAGACTTCACATTTTAATCACAAATTGAAATCAAATCATGATATTACTTCAAGCCTTTTCAAAGGCTAAGTACTGAACAGCCTTTCTATTTAAAACAAATTAAACCATAAACCTTTGTTTCTGTGCTGCTTCCCTAAGAGATGTGCTGCTAGTCATAAAGAATGTGAAGTAATAGGATTAAATTCTGTCATGCCTGTAAACAAGTTGGAAAAATGCAATGATGAACTCAAAATGCTGATGAAGCTGTACTATTGGTCTAAATCAATAACTGATGTTTTGAACTATGTCAGAGCAAAAATGAACTAAGGCAGCTACTAGGTATCAGTAACAATTGTTTATGTGGAAGTTTTTGTAACATAAAATCTATATAGTTAAGGAGATTATCAAATTCAAATGGTCTAAGCAAAACCTGTACTGTAAGAACTCACTCAAAAATGAAGCAGCACAAGACCAATGAAGATATTGTAGTAATGAACATTGGTAAAATGAAAGCTTTTTACAAAGACTGAGGAAAAGTCACTACATATCATCCTAACAACGTAAGGTAAGAAGGAAAAAGAATTGAGGGGAAAAAGAAAACCTATAGATTGCTAGATTGTGGATGGACTATTAGGACTAGGACAGTCTGGTGAAGAGGGAAAGGATGAAAGATATGGAGTCTCAAAGTGAAATGTTGAATTATAAAGAATTATGGAAAGAAGGCAATGTCAAAAAGGGGTGGGCAGAAGATGCAGAATTAAGCACGAAAAGAAAGGGATTGTGCAGAGGACAGAAGACAAATATTTGAAGGAAAAGAAAAAAGGTGAGAAAAATCTGAAAAAGGTGAAATGTAGGGATGGAAACTAAGAACTAGGAACTGTAGAAGATCTACAGGCAAGATGAGAAACTTGGTGAGTAGCAGAAAAATGAGCTGGGAAACAGGAGAACCTCCGCTAAGAAAAAGAAAGGAAGCTTGGATTTCTTTTGTTCTGTTTTAAATGTTGGCTAGTATTAAGAAAGGGTACAGAATGAGAGTAAACAGATTGTTCAGCGCAGTTCCTCAGAGACAGGTAACAGCACTGTGCAGCACAATACATTGAGATAGCAGTATGTTGCATGATAGTGCAAAGCAGGTATCAAAATCTGACATGAAGTCATCATACTGTGATTACTTTACAGCTGTCTGAAACTTGATTTAGTGATTCTCCAACTGTTTAAGACTGAGTAACAACAAAGTTATCTACCAAAGGAGTCTTTTTTTTGATACAAATATTCATTTATACCTCTAAATGATGCACTAAAAGGGCCGATGACTGCGTCTACTAATATTAAATGAATTGATTTCTGGTTTGGTAATTCCTGCAAAAACCAGTGTCAATATGAGTGTGCACAGTAAATTGTGAGGTGCCAAATCTTCATTACCCATTCAAGAACAAAGCCACTGGACATTTTGCGGAAGCTTTCCCCAGTGTGCTGATAGGAAAAAGTCAGAATTGTTCTAAGCAGATTTCAAGGGTATCAACAATGACACAATTTTTGTTGTTACATTACAACTATAACAGCATAAGAAGATCCATAGGTCAAAATTACTATACCCATACAACTTGTCTTGGCATTGCTGTTGAGACAGCTACCATGAAGACTACTCTATGAAGTCTACTTCATATAGACTTCTACATCATTGATCTACTTCACTGATCTTTCTGTATCCCATTACCTCAACACTGAAATACTTCTGTTGTTTTTAAGGCACTCCAGGCTTGCAAGGGGAAGGGGCACACAATTACTCTAAGTTTGTAATTATATATTGTTAGCAGAATGCAACACAAATGCAATATGAGAGAGCACAAATAATTTGTATAGTCCATGACTGTTCAGTATATGATCAAGAATTTATATTGACCAGAATACTTTCTAAATCTAAGGATGATGGCCTACCTACTCAATGATAATTTACCGATAATTAACAATCAGACAAATAAGAATATTAGCAGTTTCTTGCCTTCTTCTTTCTTGACCGTTTATATAGTCAAGAGTCTAGAGACTTCCAGGTTTAGCAGCATTTTAAAGCCATTAAATTTCCCATCAAACAAAAATTACATTGCTGAAATATGATAGATATTATTTTTAATTTTTTTTTTTAATCACTAGCATTATGCAAATCCATGCCACATATGGCAGTCTTTTAATCTTGGATGTCTCCTAAAAGAACTGGCAAGACTTTTTAAAATGCAAAATGTTTAATCATTTTTTCCCAGTATTTTATTTACTCCTTAGAGGTTTAAGATCACAGAGCTAGCTGTTTTAACTTGATCTATTTCTCTTTTAATCAGAAAATTCTGCCCTCAGATCCATTTAGATGCATAAAATAAACTTCACTATGTTACAACATTTTTTCATTATACTGCAAAATTCCAAGTGTCCCTCTCAGACACATCCAAAGACAGCACAAGAGGAACGATGAGATTTCAAGAACATGGGAACAAAATTTTGCAAAATAGTATTTTCTTTCAAGTGGAAATTCAAATTACCACAACTAATCTCGGTTTTCCTTCCAAAGGCACATCTAATGTAATAAAATTTGAACAGTGGTGAGTTTAATAACGTAAAAAATCTTTCTTGCAAAGTGTGCAATTATGTCGTGGAACTCCATGCTATATGCAATTACTGAGGCTAAGAACGTAGCAGTGATTCAAAACCAGGTTTGAACACGTGTAACAAGAGTATAAAAGTTACCAAAATAAACACTTTGGAAGCGTTACTAAGCCTTGTGTTTCAGGGCTAATGCAATTTTTAAAAACTTGATATTGTCAATGGGTAGAAAGAAGTAATTTCAAATCTCTACTACATGCTTCTTAAGACTTTCTAGGAATCGCTTCATATTGGCTACAGTCAGAATTGGGCAACTGAACAAAACTGGCCTCGCGCCCCGTTCTAGAGTAGCAGTTACAGCATTCCACGTTTGTGCAACACCATCAAGAGGCAAAGTGACCATCAGTGTAGGATTACAGTTTGGCAGATTCTTAGTTTCTCGTTCATATATATTTGCTCTTAAACAGGGACCAACGTCTAGGTGTAGAATAGAGCTCTTCATCTTAGAAGGAGCAGTTATCATTCAAACCTCATTGATAATATTAGTCTTCTTATGGCTGCCAAAGATATGCAGGTAAGGCCTATATGTAAAATCCAACCAAATATTCTCTATATAGTTGTAACAAAATGTAATGTAGTCCAAGTTTAGGTCCTGATCAGCTTGTATAGTAATGTAGGTAAAGGAGAATTTTTTTTTTTAAACAATATTCACGTATTGATTTCCCCGGTAGCATGAAAACAAATGTAGCTGTCAACTAATTAAAATGCTAGGCAGACTGCATATTTTCATTGTAGGAATATTTACTTAAAACTTGAAAGAGAAGCACACACTTAGCACCAAATGCTAAGACCAATGTATTAAACTTATGAAGGTACACACACAAAATTTCAGAAACACAATCATGTAAAATCCCAGGGGGAAAAAAGTTTAAAAGAATAATTAATATTGTTTTCAAGACAAATTATCATAGCATAAAAAGGCATTTAATATTTGATTTATGTTGTTTTTTTCACCATAAACTGAAGACTGAGAAAATACTTATAATTATGCAAATCACCAAATGGGTCAAAATCCCATTTGTGGTTTTACATCTAACACTGACATTTCAAAAGGCTATAATATTTTGCTTTGTTTAGGGTCACTGAATACTATAGGATTAGAAATTTTAGCCTCATCGTGGTATTTCTTACTTAAAAAAGGCAATCAAACGTTACAGTTTAACTGTATGTTGTCCCTGCTCCTTGAAATACTCAGTCCTTTCCTACAGGTACAATGTAGATTTTTTTCATATTTTTACTATCTATTATTTTAAAAAGCAGTCCAATGTACTGTGTAATTTGATACTTTTAATTACTTTGACTAACATTTTCTATTTTGCCTCTTAAATTTTGTTCCCATTCTCTGAATATGTTCATTTTCTTTAAGGGAACCAAATTTCATGGGTCATTTACAGGAAGGCGAACCTTGCAGAACTTTTTAAACCCAGATGTCTGACTTATAAATTAATAAATAAGTTTATTTGCAATTAGATTTTTTCCTCTCTTCCTTCCCCCCATTACAAAACTCTTTTTCCAAACAAAATCCTGTGAAAATCTTGAGTCTTCTGTCAAATAAACTTATTTCTGAGTTAAACATTTTGTTCCAAAGAACTTTACATAACAATTCAGAACGGCTGTCCAATTGCTCTTCCTGGCCTTTCCTGACCACGTAGTTATTTCTCTTGTCTGGACCAGTGACACAGAAAGGGATATTTTTCTTGCATTACATCACATATAATTCTAATTAAAATACCCTCTCTTCAGTGTTGAGACAGGTTGTTCTACCAGGTAGCGGCAGATTTCTAAACAGCTATATTCTTCTACGAGGCAATGAGAAAAATTGTAAGTGACATTACAAAAAATCTTGAAAAATCTTGTCAGAACTGCTATATGAGCCTCAGAGGTGGAACAAACATAGGCAGAGTATCATAGGCAAATTCTTCTAGGCAATCATTTAAATTTTCCAATACATTTGAGAAGCTCTGTATTGTCAAACCACACGGTACGCAGCTGCAATAAATAAGGGAAGATCTAAACTTCAATCAGTGGATTGCCTTTTTCTTCGCCAAGCAGCTAATATTAAAATGGATTTCACCTGTGAATATTGTCTTCAGGCCTGGAGTAGCCAAAGATAAGAAGTTGTTTATAAGTGTAAATTAAAACACCTTGCAGTTTAACTTGTAGCATGTTAAGACTGCAATAATTGTGACCTTGAATACAGTTCCCTACATTTTACACATCATATGCAAGCCCCATCAGAGCTAGTAAAGGCAAATTTTATTTTCATTTACATTGTTCCACTTAAATAGATACTCGATTATATTCTGGCCATCATTAATACCTGCCTGGCAACAATACAGAATAAACTGAAAATCTGTCTTCCTCCCAGGAAGCAGGTTAATGGTAAGGCAGAACTGGTAAGAAAAGAAATCCTGAGTGAAAACCAGTGCTTTAGCACTTGGTAAAAGAGACACAACACCCAGGGCTGATCACCTTGGACAGTTTGCTTAAATTAAAATTCTAAAATGTTCAAATTTTTGGAAAGCTTTTTGACAAAGAAAGATATAATGAAGAGCTCTCATTATACCTCTCTGCCAATCTTTTGGCAGTGAAATACTGAGGTACAACAATGTCTGCTTGTGGGGATTTGTTTAAACACTCTTGTTTAACATTCAGATTGTAAGTGGAAAAGAAAACAAGGAAAGTTTTAACAGACAGCTCTCAAAATTCTCCCTGAGAATATAAAGTTGAACTGATCTTTTTTTCCCATATAAAGGATTTGGCAACTGAAACTCAATAATCAGATATTTTGATAATGTCATTGTTCAACAAAAACCTCAATTCATGCATGGTTACTGTTATATTTGCTTTGTAGAATCATAGAATCATACAATTATAGAATCACTAAGGTTGGAAAAGACCTCTAAGATCATCAAGTCCAACCATTAACCCAACACCACCATGCCCACTAAACCATGTCCCTAAGCGCCTCATCTACACGTCTTTTAAATACTTCCAGGGATGGTGACTCAACCAGTTCCCTGGGCAGCCTGTTCCAAGGCTTGACCACTCTTTCAGTGAAGAATTTTTTCCTAATGTCCAGTCTAAACCTCTCTTGGCGCAACTTGAGGCCATTTCCTCTCGTCCTATCGCTTGTTACTTGGGAAAAGAGACCAACCCCCACCTCGCTACAACCTCCTTTCAGGTAGTTGTAGAGCGCCATGAGGTCTCCCCTCAGCCTCCCCTTCTCCAGGCTAAACAGCCCCAGTTCCCTCAGCCGCTCCTCATAAGACTTGTGCTCTAGACCCTTCACCAGCTTCGTTGCCCTTCTCTGGACACGCTCCAGCACCTCAATGTCCTTCTTGTAGTGAGGGGCCCAAAACTGAACACAGTATTCAAGGTGCGGCCTCACCAGTGCCGAGTACAGGGGCACGATCACCTCCCTACTCCTGCTGGCCACACTATTTCTGATATAGAAATTAGTATTAGAATTAGTATAAGTAAACAGCAATGATAATTTACTTTAGATATACATTGGCATACACACAGGGACCTCATGCATTCAGTGCTATATGTGACCCTGTGTCAATTTTAGTGCATTTTCATAATGAATTACTGAGAATGAACATCAGAAAAGGATGGTCATTACAGGAATTTACTGGAAGTACTTTAACTGACACTTCCTTATATTATTATGCAAAGATATCAGGAGGTAAATTTATACTGGATTTTAGGATTTGATTAATTTAAGTTTAAAGGTCTCCTTACCTTCTATTGCTGAAAGTAGAACACGAGAATGGTCATATGCAATTACATTTGCATATCTATTCTTTGGTTTGTTTACTTCCAGGTTAGAGTGTTCCCACGTGAACTGCTGACCGGGATCAACAGACTTCAAAAGAGAAAGAGAAGAAAAGAAAAGGAAACTTTTAGCTAAGGACTATGTACTTGTTGTATTTATAATGATTACAAACCATATACTCCCATAGTTTACTCTGGAAATATTTTGCTTCTGAAAGAAAATTATGACTTTGGGACACATTGTAACATATTATATCATATTATATAAAGCATTTTGTATTTATGCATCTGAAATTTCCATCAGGAATTTAAACCATAAGCTTTTCAAATCCAAGGCTTCCTCTTCAAAAAGGCAAGGGTATGCTATCCATCTTTTTATCTTTTCATTCAGTTTGGCAAGTGAGGGGTTCTAGCATAACAGAGAATGAAAAAAATGTCAGAAATCTCAAAAACACTAGGATGATGGGGAATAAATATTTTTGCCTTTCTCTATTAGTAAGTGCACATGTTCAAACAATTCAGTGTCCTGTTTACTAAATAAACTCCAAATGTTGCCGAAGAAGTTTTCCAGAAGAAAACCAATATTGTTTCTTTTCTTTCATTTTGATGCCAGGCCAACATATGATCCCAGTGCTGCTCAGGGAACCAACTGCATATCATCCAGGAACAACATAAAGAGACTTGATTTTTATTTCCTTGAATCATAAATAAGAGAGCAATTCAGGCATATTTGAAATTTTAATGATCTCTTATTTATACATATAACTATATGGTCCTAGAATCACTGTTTATTTCCTGCTTCCTTCATGTTCCAGGATGGAGTTACTGAAGCTTGTCCCATACTCCTTCATCCTTCAACAGTAGGAAGACTCCATGTTCTACTACTTACTTTTACCTCTATGGTTGAGGTATACATACAGCTGGGTCAATACAAAATACATAACAAGATGGTACCTTTTTATGGCGGTATGGTAGTGGCTGTATGAAAGGTCATCTCCTACTGAGAAGTCACAATTAATCACGTACTGTTTTACTTTCCCTTTCTGTAACATTAGAGACCTTAAAATTGTTTCATCAACATGTATATGCAACTACGGTTTACAGCTCATGCCCTTTGCTTAATCCTGGTAACTATCAGCAGCTCACTATGCCATGTTGCTGTGAATTATAAAAAACTAATGACACTATGTTCACTTTCCGTGAGTAGACCAGCAACAAAGCACAAGTCAGAAGCTCCATACTGCCACTACAGCATAGAGCCATCACTTTTACATCACTTATACTGACTCCTCCCAGGGTTACAACAGCTGTAAGTCCATTTTATGTAATGGAAATGAAATATGACTTGTAATCTATTACAGTAGGTATTATAAGACAATGAACATATGCAAAATTAATTAGTGTGATCTATAAGGTTTTATCCCTTAGATTAATAACTACTACTTGGCCAGTCAGCAAACTGCTTCATTCTTACACATTTTTACATATCTTGTACAACTTATTGATGTAACATTCAGAGAATGTCTTTGCTTCTTTCTTGAGATTATTCTAAAAAAAAATCATTTTGCCTGGCTGCCTCATAGAGAGGTCGTAGAGTACCCCAGCATTTCTCTTTAGGAAACCAAGTCCCAGTACATTATCCTATTTACTAATACCCTAGACTCAGTTAACTTTTATAACAGTTACCAGCTAGTTTTCCTGAATTTTGCTAACTTTCATTACAGTCCTCTGGAGCTGAGCCTGGCTGAGCTCCCCTGCATAACCTAGCTGAGATACGCTGAGCAGAGGAGTGTGATGGTTCAGGTTCTGGCTTACCCTTTGCATATTGCTAGGGTGCAAAGTACAGTAGCTGAGGCAGAGTGTGTGGCAGCTCCTCCCTTAAGAGGAAATGAAATGGGACTTTTTTAGAGGAATTAGGAAGAAATGAACTGCTTGGGAGCATGATGAAGGTTATCAAAATTTTACTTCTTGTTTGGATATGATTCACTTGAGTTGTATCACTATGTGTGTTACTAACAGTTCAAAAGGTGTTCTTAAACGGTTTGCAACTCTGAATGAATCTGATTTCTTTTAATTTCTAGAAAATTTTTGTCCCAAAAAAGATTTTTTTTTTTTAAAAGCAATATTTGGGTTCACAATCTTAGCAATTTGTGGGACTATGCTTAACATATTTAATATGTTAATAGTATTAACATCTTACTATTATTAAGCTAGTATCTTAATAGACTAGTTATTAAGAGTTTTACAAAATTGGTGATGGCTTTTTTTCAGCCTTATATATTGTTCCTATATATTTTGTTTTCATATATAAGAACAACAAACTATCATCCAATTGGTATTCTGCCACTTGCAAAAGTAGACATCACTTCTGTGCTGTGCTCAAGTGTAAACATAGCAACCTCACCCTTCCAATATTAGGGCTTGGTCCTTCTCCGACGAAACCATTATTTTTTCTGACTACACAGTGAAATTCCCATTTATTAATTTTTATTTCATTTTCTTACAATTTATTTTCATGACAGTAATGTTTTCCCATCCTCTGAGACGGATGGCTGATAGAATTTTGAAGCAAGTAAGCAGTGCTTCATTTAAAAACACAAATATTTTTATCTTTACTGCTAAGTGCTATTTATTTCATCTAAGGAGAAGAGAAAGAATTTGGACGACATTTCCATCAGCACTGGGAAGAGGAGAGTCATATACATACACAGTATATTTAAGACATATAATATATCTCTTTATCAGCTGGCCAGCAATTCATCTACATCATATGACTTGAAAAGCAATCAAATTTACCTAACGACTTCTCTCAGCAAAAATCTCCCCTTTTTTCCTTTTTGAATGAATGGAGGAGAATAACATAACTTGTGCAGGATGTTTGCAGGTCAAGTTTTCAGTATTTTAGAAAGTAATTAGTATGGGTTTAGCTCAGAATTCTAGTAATAATTCAGAACATAAATACAGTAATTTCAAAATAAACAGAAGATGCTCTCAATATATTAGTGCATTACACTGTAAATAATTTTTTAAATAAAATCAATTATTTGACCAGGAATAAAGCACATCTACACTATCTGTGGCTACCTAGTCAGAATTTTTTGAGAGGCATGTATGTAAACATGCTACCTAAGAGCAGCCCACTGCCCCAGAATGAAGCAACACTGTTCTGCATTGTTCTAGATATATAACTGAAGGAGACACTCTGCCTGATCTTTTAGGTTTTTACCTACAGTGCCTAAATATTCTGGAAATTACTTCACAATATAAGATGTCACATACACCTTCTCTTCTCACTTGACAAGAAAACTAGAAAATAACAGAATAAACTGGCTGACTAACATTCTTCTAGTTTTGAGCCTGAACTGCAGGACTAAGGCTTTACCCTATCAAAAATAAAAAGGATGTACACAAATTAAAAATACCCATAAATCATCTATTCATAATTATAACTACTTGCAAACATAAAGTTTAAGGGTGCATTTTTGCACATACAGTTGCACTTAAAATATTGTGGTCTAAGTAGATTCTTACCCATTATGAGAAAGAGCTTCAGCCCTATAGTATACCTATTGTTAATGTGAATTTATAGATTATTAAAAATACTTTACATTTAAAGCTTAGCTTCAACTCTTCAGTATTATTCTTCCCCTTTTCACCCCTTACTGTTTAAGTGATCTAAAGCTGCTTTTCGGTACCAAGAAAAAAAATCAAACAGCAGCTTTCTCTCTCAGCTATTTGTAGAAGTAGATGAGGATATGTTCATCACAGCAGCATATTATATTCCCCATTCACTTCTTTGTATGATGTATGGCCAGATGGTGTAATTCAGTGATTAATATTTAGGCCCGCATGCAGACATAGTTAACATAAATTATGTCAAAACCAGGCAAATGGTTTTGAACTTTAATCCTTCCTGTTTTTCTCACCAATCTGAACCATTTTGTGGCCTTACTATCCTCCCACAAAGCACTGTTTTGGCAAAAGAAAGTTAATCTATATTTCCTCAGACTTAATAGCCACACTGGAACAAAGAATAGAGTGGTATTGGCAGACACATTTCAAAAGTGTGAAAGACCAATAATTCATGAATAACAAGTCTGTACTAACAGTTTTAATGAGTGCTTTAATGGTTTAATGGATGGCACTTTAATAGGATTTCTAGTATATTCATTCTAAAAGCTTGCCTTCAATAAAGCTGTCATTAACAAAGAACTGGATTTCTTCATAGCATAACTGTGTAGTATGGGTGCTTTGTGCAAAAGAAATAAAGATATCTGTAATACTGTTATTACCCTCCCATGCTTTGACTAATCTTTCAGCTATTGTGTTCTAAATGATTGGCTGCTGAAAAAAGGTCTGATCTATTACTGGGAAAAGACTTGAGCAATATTTACTAGTACAATGCGCCATCCATAAAACAGTTCTTTGACTATGAATCATGGTAACCAAAATGTGTTTCCAGAAGAATTTCAAACAACCCCCGTCCAGTAAACTCTGTACCTGCTCATTGTGAAGTTTTCCTTTACAGTATTTAATCAAGAGGCAAACGTTCCCTGCTGTAATAGTGAGTCTTCCAGGAGTACATCCTGGTACAGTACTGAGGAAGGAATGAGTATGACAAAATGCCACCCTTCCTGGTGTAAGCTGACATATGCCTGCCTGCCCTGGAACAGTGCTCTACTAAGGGTCACTATGCCAGCAAATTAAAAGCTGGCATAGGTTTGAGTCTTTGTGTGTCATGGGGATTGTGAGTTATTGCATGGGTTTCACAAGCCCAGAAGGGGAAGGAAGCATGTCCTGTAAAGAATTTCCCAGCACTGTAGGTGCTGTGTTCGAGGCTCGAATTAAATCATCAAAAAGCACTGGGTCACAGAGAAACCTAAGACCAGGTAGAGAAAGAAGAATGAAAAAGACAAATTTGAGAGGATGTCAATGCAAACAGACTCTGCACAACAAGAGAAAGTAGTCAGCTACCCTTAAAATGAACAATTTGACCCTCTTTTACCAATGTCAGCGATTGCAATGAGAATTTCATATTATAGCTGATGAATCTATAATAGGATGCTATTGTATTATGCAGGAAACTTGCTAATAGAATGAGATTTACATACTGCACTGCCAAAACATGAATGCTAGATGCATGAACATTAACACATGATCATGGCAACTTCCAACTGGAATTGTGTTTTCTTATTAAGGAAGAGTTTTTCACATCGCACTGTAAAGTCTGCCATTTTCAAGAGATATGATGGGATAAACCCCCATGTTTTGCATGACTAAATCTTCTTTGGAACTCAAATATAAGTTTGCATCCTGGTCCTAAAAACAGTTAAAAACGCACAGATGAGACATTTCCTGTTGACTCTCAAAGGAAAGTGACCCAACTGTTCAAGAGTAGCTAGAAATACAACTAAGGCTTTTGCCAAACTCCTCTCAAGAACAAAGATATTTCCTCTACAATATCAAGCTAATATTCCTATGACCAAATGAGATAATGTAAAACCTGATTCCAATGAAATCAAACAAGCTACATATGCATATAACTAAAGTATACTTAAGGAGGAGAACAACCATTATTTGAAAACATCTTTGAAGGAGAATCTATATTACATAAAAAGCTTCAGAAAACCTAACTTTTTAAGAAGCAGTCCTACTGTTCTCTATTTCTTTGCCTCCAGTCTTAAGTGTAATCTGCTTGTTCTCCATCTGCAATTAAAATCCTTTGTCCGTGATATCATAACTAGTTGTGGCGGAAATAATTTTGTGTTGAAAACAGAGGATTACACTCTACTTCAGGTAGAAAATAAATATCAGGAGCAGAAGAATATTTGAGTAATGAAAAACCTTGCTTAGTCTAAATATTTTCATGATTAAAGCATCCTGTTGTTTTGTTTTATATAGTACATAAAATACAGCAGCTCTTAAATGCTAAACTTTGTCTCCTATGAGATACTGGTGCTGCTTTAAATTTTCAACTTATTTTTAAAGTCCTGTCAACATTTTTTTTTTTAAGAAAGGAGTAAAGGAGTGAAATTCTTCACTGATTCCTCCATTTCCCTCCATAAAACCAAATTAATCTTTCTAAAAAGCCTCCGCGAAAATCAGTTTTACCTATAATGACCTACATAGTCTGTCCTTGAATATTTTCTCTTGCTATAAGAAGTGGACTACTTTCCTCTTCCTACATATATCACTGTTTCAGTTGGGCAAAATAAAACTGACATTTATTACAGTATTTGGCTATTTAAACCATCTCTGTGGAATTCCTTGGCATAATAGCATTAGATATCAGACCAAAACCTAGCATCCTAATATGATAACACCAGCTTTCTTTTACCTGAATATTCTTTTAATCGTATAAGCATAAACAAATGTTGTTATCCCAAGGAAGCATTCACAGCGCAATGGAAGGAGATAATACATTACTATGAATCTTGACTAGTGCCACTTCAGGTTCCTGCATTACGTCTTTAAAATTCTCTATCATAACTATCCTGCTGGCTTAGATACTACCCTACGTGGAACTAAGCACCAAAAAACCTAGGTGAATGCAACAGCATATGTGCTATTAATAAGAAGACAAACAACTTTTCATCGTTCACTGATTACACTAATTGTTTCTCAATAAATGCAGCACGTTCTATGAAAGTAAAGTTACAGAATACCAATAAATGATGTTTGTAATATTAGAAAGAGGAAACTATTGTAAAGATAAAGAATAGAAAACAAATTTTTGCTGAGAAGAATTTGATTTTTGCATATGAGTCACTATTATTTGTAATGATATGGTAGTTGTTTCTTTGGTACAGATTAATTCAGTAGGTTATCTGTTCTTCATTGACTTTTAAAGTGTTTTATATCAATAATACATTTTATATGTGCTTCTACTATATAAAATTTATTGTGTTTTAGTGCCCAGTGTTTATCTTGTTGCAGCTTGAGATACAAAAAGATAAATGTATCTTTTACATTCAGACAAATAGATAAATTCAGTAAATTGTCTTATCAGAAATCCTACCCACTGATACTGAAAAGCTACAATAAAACTTGTAATAGTACAGCAGTGTGGCACAGAGTCAAAATACATCTTCATCTTTTCCAACACCGAGCGTTAAAACAAAAGACCTGCTGTAATTTACAGAAAGAAGCCTGATGAGGAAAAACATTAACATTACATACAACTTCTCGTAACATTAGTTAATCAGTGCACACACACACGTACACAGTAAATCATACGATAACACATAGAGGTCGGTAGTGTAATTTTTGTGTTGAAGTGACAGGTTCTCACACAAAAATGGTATGAATCTGAATCTACTTCTTTAAGGGTGTGAAGCTATAACTATAGATCTTGAATAATAAATGTGAAACTGTTTTACACAAGACCCAGGAATCTGCTTTGGAGGAATAGATTTTCTGTTCTATGTTATAGGAGGAAATGACTTTACAAATACATCTAGTATATATTGCATAAAGTAGGCAGAACGTTACTGTTCTGATTCAGTCTATCTATCTCCCTGACCACGTTTTATTGTTAAATTCTGAAGCCTGAGTTAAGAAGGAGATACGATATAAAGGTCAGTTTCTTTTGAATATGGCTTTCTGTTTAGCAGTTGTCAAGTCCATATGGAGCCTTGCATTACATAAAAATCCCACTGAAATTGCCAAAGTCAGCAAAAGCTTCATGATAATCAGTTGAGGTCAAAACCTTGTCTTTAAATTAGGCAATACAAAAGAACTATGTGACATGAAGGATATGTCATGTTAACAAGGTAAACCAACATTTTGCTAAGGCTTGGGGATTGCAAGCTAATAATAATTAATGAAGGATTATGAAAAACGTATTTTGAAGTAGAAATGAACTATTGGGAAAAGGACATAGCAATATCTATGCTAAAACTACAAAACCAGTTTATGGAACAGGTGAATTATAAGTTTATTTAAATCTTGCAGTAGTCATAATCTTTAAGGCTTGGCCCTTGTTCTCCCATGAAATCTGATATTCAAGGTAAAGTTGTGAGAGAAGTATAATGATAGAAGTCTCCACTGTTCTCATGATCATCCCCTGTAAGAGCTGGGGTAAGAGAAGCCCTGAAGAAGACACTATGAAATAGTTTCTGAAGACTTGTAGAAGTAGTAATATACTCTTTTTACCACATCATAGCAATGAAGGAGTTCTACTTTTTTCTTTTTTTTTTTTTTTTCCTGAGAATATCTAGTTTATACTATGCATATTGTTACTTACTTTTTTGTAATAGCTACTTTCCCAACTTGCCACATTACCCTGGACGTTCCTTTCAGAACCAGAGTGCAGAGGGATGCAGTTTGGACTTATTATTTCTTTAATGGCAATTTCAGTTTCTTTCTCAACTAGATTTCACACAGCACAGAAAGGAACATATTCTCAGGGGAAAAAAAAAAAACAACAAACCCAAAACACCAAAAAAACCACCCCTGTTTGGGAAGCTTTATGACAGATGGATGGAGAATAATGGGTTGAGTTTGGGATTATTTGAAGAAAGTAATCCTGTCCTCTCTCATGGTCCAGGTCTACAAAGAAGTTTTCCTTCCCCTTCCCTAGGAGGGTGCAAGAAAGTTAGGGGGGTTTCAACAGAAAATGATGCTAGAGAGTATAAATCAGCAGAGGAGACAGCATGTAGATGTGTGCCCTCTGTGAGGGAGATTTTTTGTCTCTTTTGGAAGTAGTGAAGAGACGGGGAGGTTTCTGTCTGTCTGAAGAGAAAGTGGGAACAGGCAAGGAAGCAATACTCTTCTAAAAGGAGAAAAACAAACTTGTATGCAATTTTGATCAGAAATTCTGATCAAAAGGCAGTGGATGGAAGAGGAGCAAGGATGGAACAGGAGCAAGCATTCAAATATTTCTGAAGAGCTGAAAAGGGTGCATATAATATGAAAAGATGTGTTTGAGTTGTGAAACAAGTAATTCTTCTGAAGTGGCAACTAAAGTAGGGTGTGCTAAAAAGTGATTAAAACACTAACCTCCTGAAAGAAATTCTACAAGCTGGATGAGAAGTCAGTGTTTATCAGGAAACTATATATATATATTTTATTTTATGGTATCACAAAGTTGTCATAACAGTTGTTGTATACTATCAGTCATCCATGCAATGTAAGAAATTCCATACAAAGTAAAATAAAATAATGGAATGACAACAAGGAAAGGGCATTATGAAAAAAAAAATCATCAGTGGTAACTGATGAAAAATGTTTGTTTCCCCAAAGAGGAATTAACTGGAGGACTTTATTACTAGCAATAAAGGTCAGTGGTTTCTTGCTGCATGTTACACCTTTAACTCTTGAAGATGAAAAATATCTCTTTTTCCTTCTGTGTCATCAGTTCAAATGTAATCTGAAGTGATAATAACTGAACTGTTACCATCTGTACGCATTTCTGCCTCAGAATTGGATAGTTGCTTTTAAGGCATATTAGTGAGGACTGCTGCTGAAAGAGAAGGTCCCAATCCCCGACCACAAATGTTCCCACCAGCTCCCTTGTGCTGGCACTAGTGCTCATGCAGCCATGTGGTGAGCTAGTTCAGGGAATTGATCCAACTGAAAACAGCAAAGAAAAATAAAACAATTAGTTTTCAGCTGAATCTATTTCCTGAGATAATCCTTGAACAGCTGCACATGCGCTAGTGCCAGGATTGGCACAAGAGAGACAACAGGAATGCACAGCCTGGGAGATGACTTACAGTGATCACCACACTGCAGCCTTAGTCCACTGCCTAGACTAGACCATGAAATCAAATAGCTGCTTTTAACTACTTCTGTTTCAAAATGGATGAACCTTGGACTAGATGGAAGCGAAGTGCTCTCTCTAAAGCTGGGATTTCAAAGATAAATATTGAACCCCCTTGGGCAAAGCAATGTGAATGAAGCTTGATGTTGACCTACAGTTGCCCACATTTTAATCTTGAATGTCTGACCACTCTGCCCCAGATGATATGTTTTGTTAAAAAAAACAAAAAAAAAGAATGTGAAAGCTGGGCTGTTTACACAGACTGGTAAAAAGTTCTGGAAGGACAGATACTAAGAATTTAATGATTTAATGTACCTTCACAATCTTGAGATTACGTTCTCAAGATGATTTTAATGATTTAAATAATAAAGGAAATATAAAGCACCAGAACTTTTAAGTTATATTACAGCATAAGAAGAACCATGCCATCTCCACAACATGTTAAAGACATAGTAAAGGTGTATTGTTTATTTTTATGGAAGTTATACTATGTTATATGACTTCTAATGACATTTTTAATTTATTAAATGGAATTTCCTATACAGATATTCCAAGGAATTTGCCCATAGTACAACAGGAAATGAGTGTCAAATTTGTACCAAATGTTAGCTTTTTTTATGGTGAACATTCTGTTACATACATTTCCCTGTCTGATTGTTTATATGCTACAATCTTTGTACTTAAGAACACAGGATTTACACACAAAAATGTGAGAAGATACTCACACATTTTTTGTGATTGCAACAATAAACAGCAATCCTGAGATGCTCTTCAAACAAATTTATTTCTTTGAATTGTTAAGACTATGTTTTCCTTTTGACATCTAATGAGATTATTTTTTAGAGCAGTCTTAAGGTCTTTCTGAACAGTGCGTTCAATTAAATAATAAGCAATTGTAGTTCTTTATCATAGTAATTAGTATTAATTTTTACCATTTTCTGTCAAGACTTTTTAAATACATTGGGAATTTACAGGATCTCTGTACCATGCTGTAACATGTACATGTTACTAGGGAACCAACATGTGAAAGTCTTCTTCAGTGTTTTTTATTGCATTGTCAGTGTTCATATGAATCTTCAGATGCAATGAATGTGCAGTCCCTGAAAAAATGAGAGTAACATGGGGTTTTACTCCACCATGCTAACAAAGTCTTGGGGAGTTTTAAGCAAGGATTAGTAACACAACAGACTATAAAGAAAATACTGTGTCAGTGATCCCTCTGGGAGCTGTTAATCCTTGGATTACTGACACAATCACCCATAGCTGCTCAAAAGAAACATTCTTTTTCTGATGGTTCAGTGCGTACTTTATCCACAGATTTTTGACATAGGCCATATTGGCATTGAAAAAACAGCTATAATTTACTATGTTTAACGGGCTATCGAAGTCCCTTTAGCCATAAATTACTGACATGAGAGGCTGTTACTCTCCACAGTACCAATGCATGTCTGGGTATATCCTTGGATTACTGACAAGTAATGATTGCTCTCTTCCAATTAAATTCTTTCATGCTCTTATAGACCATCATTCACAGATTATCAATGTGGTATTATCGTCGGGAGGAAAATACAATGTCTTGAAACTGTTAAATTAGGAAAGACACTAGGCAATTGCAAGTTCTTTTAATCCATCCAAAATTAACACAGTGGACTGTAACTTCTCTGGAGCTTGTACTGTATGTGTCCTGTCAACATTACACAGGAGAATTTTTAAATAATCTAAGGATCTTTTAACTGCAGAATAGATGGATGTTTGTGTATATTAAAAACAGTAAGTGATGTATCATTCACACGTTACTTCAAGTATGCGCTCATGGAATCTGCCTGACACTTATCCTTATAAAAAGAGAACAGATTGTTACAATCAAAGGAAAGGAGCCACCTCACCAACATAGTCATTTTACACAGAGAACTTTTTTTATCATGGTTTTAATATCATACAAAACTGGCACCATCAGGGTAGATACATATCAGAGAAGTCTAGGGAACAGAAAGCATGACATTTTAAACAATAATGAGATAAGTGAATAATAAGAAAGTGGGGAAAATTACCTCATACTCCTGTGAGAACTTCAAATTGTCATTTGCTTTCAACCTATCAATGTGATCTGCAAGTTCCAAGATAGGTATTGGGGGATGACTGGCCATACCTGTTGAACAAGAAAGAACAGAATTTAAAGTAAACTACAGTGATGGCATTGCTCTAAAATTTAGAAAATGCAGTAGTTAGAATGGCTAGAAATGTGTAAGTAGTAAAGATGTCATATGTGAGAGAAGCAGGCAAATAGTTTGGTTACTCAAAGCAGGACATGCTCTGGATAGATGAGCTCTGAAGCCAAATTAAAAGAAGTCACCAAGCATATTCCCAAAGCTAACATTCCTAGTGTAGAGGAAAGAGTTACTGTGATATGAGTCAATGACGTTAGCTAGGCATGGAAAAATGAGACAGTTAGACCGGATGTTGACCTCTGCTTTAAGTAATGACTCTTAATGTCATTTCAAACTCCTTCTCCTGCACTGCGTGAAATGGAAACTCCATTGAACTAGATGAGGAAAGGTGAGCTGAGAAACAGACACTGAAAGAGCCCTAAAGGGGAAAGAATAGTGTTTTGACAGAAAACAAAGTGACTTATGCATAATCAACAAAAATGAACTTGAAGAATGAAGGTTACTGAGGTAACCAGAGATACCTGAACCTGCAAAAGAAATGGTAAAAACCAAAGAAACCTCAAACCAACATAAAACTAATTTATAAAATAAATTATAAAGAATGAAATGGGTAGTTTGAGGATTATTAATAATGCATCAGGGTCTAGAAGACTGACTACATATTCTGACTACATTAGAAATACTTAAATATTTTATGAAATTTTGAGGTGACTGACATTCACATGCAACTATGAATGACTAGAATAACATGCACCATTGCTTTTAGACAACAGTCACTGAAGACAACATTGGACATCAGACAATTAGAACTTCAAAAATGTTTTCACTAGTAGCAGATTGTAGAGGCAGGGGTTGTACAGTTTGGCTGAACACACATACTGACTGCACTAGTACCTTAAAATATGCTTAATCTGAAACCCCATTTATCAACCCCCAAAAGTACCTACAATCTACTTCAGGTGTAAACATCTTTGTCCGCTGATTGAAGATACTGAGTCAAAAAGAATAATAAGAAAAGCTGGGAATCAGAGATAGAGATGGGTATGGAAGGGAGTATAGGGACAGCAAGGCAAAAGAAAGACATAAAAGATGTGGGGTCAACTAGAACAATCTGCCAGCTGAAGATCTGCCAGGCAAAAATTTGTGAACATTTGTTTCACGCTATTAGTCTTCATGACCCTCTCCAAAATGCTTACATTCTTCTCTTCATGTTTATACTACCACACCTAAAATGAAAGTGAGTTTTCAATTGCTTGTGGGAAGAAATCAGAGCTGGCTAGAAAAATTAAGCTAGTGAACCCCAGGATCTCTTGAAATTACAAAGGGAGAACAGTGATGAGTCTAGGGGGCTCAAGCTGGAAGCCATGTTGCACAATGCAGTTTGCTTTGTCACCGTGAATATTAAGAGCATGCCTAAGACAGTTGCATTTCCTGTAAACGTAGCTGAAAATGACCATGTGGTTACAACACAGTCACATTATAGCATGTTTTTCTTTTTTCTTTTTTTCTTGTTTTCTTTTTGGTTCTTAGACATTTCAGGTATCATACTGGAGTCCAAAATAATGTTCAGCAGCACTGGCCCTAATTCTTCTGACCCTATACATATATTTATGTATTACCTTCATAGCACATCTGTGATGGTGAGACATTATTTAAAGTAGATAATAAGGCAAGCTGTCGGTCAACTAACAAAGCAGAATATTCAGATATAATGGGGACATTTATAAATTTCAATTAACAAATTAGTCTGTAAGTACTAATTTATTTGAATCAGTTCTGGGTGTCTCCCATTTTCTTAGAAATTTCACTTAATAGAACTTTGCTATTCTCAAAATGAGTGTGGGTGACAGTCATCTAATAATTACACTGATTGATCCAGATCAAGCACCCCTATGGAAAATATGTGAGTGAAAAGGCACAGAAGAACTCTAGATTGATCCAGAAATGGAGGTGGACTGATGTACATCTAAAACAGTGCTTGAACAGAGAAAATAATAGAGACAAAGATGTTTAGACCTTTTCGAGCGAATCGTGGGAGAGAGTTATTATCATATAAGGACTGAGTGGTAGTTTGGCTAGAGAGGGAGGACACAGAGCCAATCAGGGAGGCGTAGGGGACTGAATTACTGCTCAAAGCTGTAAAAAGTAAAAGCCAATCGGAAATGGGAAACAAATTAGTAACAGCAGTAGACCATCATAATCAATCAATCTCGTACATACAGGCAGTTCAGACATGCACAAAACAGCGTCTGGAAACTCAGATAAGAAGATGTCTAAAGGTCCAGTTACCCTACTGTAAACATAAAGGACATAAAACCAAAGGAATGAGACTTGTTCATTACATGATGAACCTGACCAAATCACCAGCATCATGAACACAAATCTCAATAATTAGCTTACTGTGAAGGAATTATTTTTTTATAGATGCTGAGCATCCATTCTTTTTAAAACTATTTTTGTTTATATGCTCCTCTGTATGCCATTTGACATTCCTACAGGGAGATTTCATATTAAACACTTTGTGCAAAATGAAACTTGACATAAAACTTTCTTTTCTAAGGAAAAAAAGGAACTACTTACAGCTTCAGAAACTGGCCAATTTTGACTGCATATAACCCCTTTCCCACACCTCATTTTAGGCACTTACACTTGGACAATTATTAACTTCCTTCAAATAATATTTTGTAGTTAACTTATGAAATGAAGTAATTGCATTTGGTATATTTTCATCTTTTAAATATATAAAATGTGCTCTACTGAGATGATAAAAGTAGCTACTTTTAAAAAGAATTGCTGAAGGACTTTTGTTATGTAATCAGTCTATGAATCATAACAAGCATCACGACAGAATATGCTATGAATGAACATTTTAGGATCTCATCATATCTCACGCAAAAGCATGAGGCTCCTACTGAACTTAACATGAGTTGCATGTGAACAGCAGGTGTAGAACTTGACTCAAAAACCCACCCAAAATACAGCTAAACACACTTATTTTTGTGACTACAAATAAGAAAATACACTTATTTGCTGACACACCTCCACATCAATCAACATATGCTATGAAAACACAAAAAATTAAAGACAAAATACAGCTAAATTACAGCAGATCCTGTGACATGCTAGAAAGTCAAAAGAAACACCATGCTGAAAACATGCTTTCAAACTTTCTTTAAAATAAGAAAATAAAGAGATAAAAGCACTTAAAAACTCAAACAGAAAAAAAAATCAAAAACCGACATGCAAAAAACAGCTGAAATTGTATCCATAAGAAGCTTTTATTTCCAGATTTGGTAGAAGATTGCCGAATGTGATTGATCTTATGCAGCCCAGTAGTAATCCCTCCACATGAATTAAATGAGAATGTATGGTTTAATTACAGTGTAGAATTATCTTCTGGTTAATCTGTGGTAAATACATGACTAAGGAACATGGGATACCATATGTGCTACAATTTCAAGGAAAAACTGAGAGCAAGGTCAGAATTCATCTACATAGTAACAGACATTAAACTTGTTAAGTACACTCCTTTACCCCACTGAAACAAGTGGGTATTTTTGCTTTGTCATTAGTGCGTTAAATTACGGTTTTGGATGTTGTCAGGGTTTTATGATAAGGGCTTTTAAAAACATTTAAAAACCACACATTTATTTACAAATTTAGACCTGTAGGTTGACATGCCCAGAATAAACAAGAAGAAAGTTAAAAGTTAAACAAAGTGCATAGCTGCTTGCATACAGACTACAATCTAGAAGAACTGAAAATGTGACGTTATTTTCACAGAAATTTATGAAATGAGTTGTATTTCAGATCCACAGTGAATTAATACTCTGTGATTTAAAAAAATCATTTATTACAACCTCGTTTTTATTTAGTAACACAGAATACCACACACCAATTTATGTTGATTAAGATGTTGTCCCTTTGTAGAAAAAGGAAGGAATCAGTAACAGTGGTTACTGTTACTGATACTTACCCTTATCAAAAAGGTAGAAAGAAATACATATTTAAAATTTGGACATGAAAAATGGACAAAATGAAAGATGACGCTGATTCAGGAAGAATTTGGCATCCATGAAATTTAGCAAGGATGCCTTTAATATATTTGACAAAAAAATTACAGTTACTTTAAAATTTCTTTTTCATACAGTTAGAGCTAAGCCAGAAAGCGATCTTACATCTCATGTACAAAGCTAAAATTTACAAGATTAGCTCTAGAGAAATATGTCATTCTGCAAAAGCTATTCTAAAATAGTTACCAATGTGCATATAATATTGCAAAATGAAATTACTTTTATTCAGGAAGAATTTATGTTCTTCAAAACTAGATTAATTATTCACGAATGAAAGTAACTTTTGTTCTGTATCAAAGACTTAGCTCTACCAAGCAGCCCTAGGGGCTCTGTAGCCTCATGGCAGAAGCCCCAGCTCTGAGTGAGGTGTAAAAGCCGTCTACATTGAGAAAAGTTTTCAGACCCTGATCTAAAATTGTTCAATCCAATAACATGTTGCAAAATATTGGCTAAAATCCAGAACAAAAAAAAAATTATTCTTGTGAGGAGCAGAACTTTTAACTCCATCTCCCAGCTAAGCAGATTTTGATTGCCTCTAGGTTTGAAAGTAACCAAGTGGGATATCAGAGAAGTGCCATTTACACTCTGAAGCCTATACCTCTTTTAGGTGCCTAAATCCTTCATGTGAGTCAAGTTCACATGAAGAGCTGTATGTAGGATCGCTCACTGTGAGAAAGCTATTCCAGCCTGTTTTTGCCGTGGAGACAAACCACAGTACTTCCTTCAGCATTGTCATGATTCTCATAAACAGAAATTCTGTGGATAAACCAAAGGAAGAAATTTCCTGCTACCTTGCAAAGCAGGTGACTAAATCCAGACATAGCTTTTTCCACTTTTGTTATTTGCACCTTTTTTCCTCTGGACCAGTTTTACCCTTTTTCTGCCTTATCTTGGAAATAAGTTAGTAGAACTTCCTCAGGAACTCAGGGCACAAGTGTTCTGTGAGCACTTACTTATCTAACAAAAAAGGCAGAGTCTTTAATTCAGAGCTGTAATAATTCTATTTATTTTTCTTGTATTTCAAAGCATCTTATTTAGTTTGTAAGAGATAATGAGATAATTGTTTAATTGGCACCCAATTACACAAATTACTTATAAGTGTGACACATTTTATACTTAAATGAGGGAAAAAAACAATCACTTTTGAGTCATGACTCAATTTAGTTCTTTGGCTGATTGGCAGATTGAAGTCTTTGCCTGAGCCTTGGGTCTCTCAAAACCCACTCAAACCACTTAACATTAGTTATTTTCCTCTATGCAAAACCGGGCTTCCTCATTTGATAAAACCTTTTGTGAGGGCTTAATTATTACCTCTTCCGTACCTTTAGTCTCCCATGTGGCACAGAGACTTCTAAAATTTGCGCACCAGGTTAATGATTTTAATCCCGTATTTCATAGGAAATTTGTAGAATGGGAAGAATGTGACTGACTTTTCCTTAGCTACTCCAGTTCTGGAAGAATAACAGACTTATAGATGAAATCCTATATGTTACTGAGAGATTGGGTATTTTCACGCTTACTCAAAGAAAACTTGGCACAGCTGTGACCCACTCACTGGTATATGGGCTTATCTAACAAATACACATTTCTGGATAACACATATGGACGTGGGATCTTGTTTTCAGATGTAGAACTGTGGGCTATTCCAAATGTCAAGATAAAATGTCAAATTTATCTGTGGAGTTACGCCATCCAGTGAGGAGTGAAGCCAGAGATGAATTTGATCCTTCTTGGACAAGGTAAAATAGGAAACCCCTTAGGTAAATACTAGATTAGTGAAGAATGAAGTTTTGTTTTGACAGGACAAGAAAAAGTGAAAGGAAAGCAAGACATTTGTGGTGCTGGTAGTTTAGACTGTGGATTTTTACGACATCTTCATGCTGAATTGACAATTTTACGACAAGTACAACATAATTGTGCCTAAATCATTGCCTAAATATCACCAAAGATGAAATATTGCTTTCCCATAATTTCTTTCAAAAAGTTATGCCTAACCACCTGTATTTTGTACTTGTGGTTATAAATTCAAATTTACCACAACAAAGTTTTTGTTTTCAAATTATTTTGATCGTTATATCTGATCAGACTTTTCCTTACATAAAGTATATAATTGCTAGCGTTTTTGGAAAGAGGCTGTTTAGAAATCTTTTAAAGTATTAAAGTTTATGAAACCCCAGAATTTTATAGGAGTGTCTCATTCACCTCTCCCAGTGAAAACTGGAAATCTGGATATGCCAACAGAATTTAAAATTTTCTTCTCTAACACTTCTTCACATTATGGATTTTTGTTTCCCCTCTCACTGGAAGCAACTCGTGTGCCTGGAAAGCTCCAAGCAAACTGTGGATGCTTTCATAATCTAAATAAATAAATTATTATAATAATGATGTGAAATCATCTATCCTGATGCAGTTGTACTGACTTGGCATACACTGATTATTAAAGTACATTCACCAGTCTGTCATTTATTTTATCTGTGGGCAATGTTCAGAAATGGTAACATCTTACAGAGTAGAGAAGGTCATCGTATGAGGGTCAGTAAAAGAAACCCAAACACATAACCACGTCAGCCCCAATCCCTTCTCTCAGCTGCCCGCTTTGCCCCAGCAGTACCCTGCCGCCTATTTCTGCTACCTGGTAGAAAATAAAAAACATACATCTGAGAGTGAAAGAACAACAAAAACAACAAAACTGTTACCCTGAATGTACAGCCTTTCTGTAGTTTCTCTACATTTGTACTGAAAAGCTTTGTCTTGCATTTTATTTAACGGTGTGTTATTGTGTGGAGTTGGATACACATTCCAGCAGGATCTAAATATCTAAGTTAAATTCAGCCAGATTTTAATGAAATGGTAGCCCTAATTGAAGTTAATGTGAGTTAAGTGAGGTTCTGCTTTTACTGGCACAAGAACTGTACTTTGACTTCACTGGGGCTAAGATTACATACTAGGAACATGTTAATTAGCAAGTGTTACACAGCAAGACAAATCTCCTGGGGTAGGAATTTTCTCCTTGATACTTGGTTGCATGCTGAGTAACATAATGGCCTGACCTGTGCCTAGGGGTCTTAGGTGGTACAATAGTAGGAAAAAAGATCGCAATTTGATTTCTGTACTATATTTTTAATAACGATTTTAATCCCCCATTTTGTGAAAAGGTTTACAGCAAAGAAAAAGACGACGTAGTAGAAATGGATTGTAGATGTTCTGCTCAACTAGCTTCACAGAAATCTGCAAACTTCCCAGATAAACTATAGCCCTGCAAGGAAACTTCCACACTTCCACTCCTCTCCAGTTCTTTTCAGATCAATAAGGTGGAATTACAGTGTCTACAAGGGCCACAAATTCTGGCATTTCTTAATAACTTTACATTTTAAATGTAAATTTAGAATTAATTACAGTAAATTAAATTCAAATGTAAAGTTGTTAAGACTTGGCAGCATTTTTTTTCTGCCCACATTTTATTTTAATTTATGATGAATACTAAATTGATAGGTAAGACTCCACATCTAAATACATGGACAGCAGAAAATTATGCTTATATACCTAGTTATTAAGCCATCCACTCTACTCAGTATATATCTGTAAGACAGACAATGACTTGTTTTAGGCATAAACTAAACTCTAAGAACTGTAATTTTTCTTTTTATGTTTCAAAGACTTGTATGTATACTTCTATCTCTGTAACAACCTTTAAAACTTTGTATGAAAGTGCTGGATAACATATGAAACCTTTGCTCAGTAAGGATGACTCTACATTAATATTGCAGTCTCAGAAGCACAACTGTGAATCAAAACTTTCAATCATTTCCATTTACTGTACTTAGGTTCATATTGTAGAGAGGTCCCAGAGCATGTCAACAAGATTCCCATATTCAAATGAAACTAAACTAGAAGATGCACTCCTAAAACACACCTAATTTGCCCCAGCTGCTAAAGAGCATTCAGAGTACTGGAACAGACTAAAAAAGCAAGGCTGGGGTAAAACTCAAGCCTCCAGACTCTTTCCTTTCTACCTCTGCCATATGCATGCAGTGTGGATGTTGTGTCTTTAGCCCCAAATTCATTGTTTTGCAGATCCACTCCTGCTGGGGCAACACTATCTTAATATAGGCACTGTTTAGAAGATCAGAAATGAGATTTGCAAGTTCAGTTAACCCTTGTGTAATATTTAGTATGTTAGCTTCTGCAGCTAATCTCTCAACTTCTCAAGTACTTAACTTCCTGCTTTTATAAGCTTAAATTCTTTTTTTTTCTACTTAATGTAATAAATTTGACAAACACAAGGCTCAGGAAGATTCAGTACGTAATTAGCATCAGACCGGGACTGTGTGCAATCATAGTGTAATAGAAAACAAGTTTACTGTAATATATCATGATCAAAATGAAGCCAATTAAAAAAAAAAAAAACACTCATAAAAAGGTGGTAAAAAAATCAATACTATTTTAAGTATTTCTCTCTGGATGTTTCTTGACTATCAAACCAAACAGCTTTAAGAAAACAATGCTTAATAAATAAAACAAGTAAATAAAATATTTGGGAGTGTGTTGCTTCTACCTTCAGAACTACTGACTTCTTAATATCCTCTTTGACCCTATCATATAGCCTGATTTTAAAAGACAAGACCATTTCTCTAGTTAGTATTTCTTTTCTGTATTGTACATTTGCAATGCAGTGAAACTTCCAATGATGTTAATGGGTTACCTGATAATGCAGTAGATAAGAGGAAAGCTTATTTACAAAGAAGCAGCTGTAAGAATATCGTTCATAAATAGAGGGATGTACATTTCCCAATAATCTTTTCTAGCATTGTTAGGTTTAACTTGGAATTTTAGCACATAAACCACATCCATACAACATATGTTACTTTGTGGTCTTCTTTACAGAACTTTTTTTTTTTTTTCATGCAGGACTTTTCTTTAAATAAACAAATTACAGAATTCCAAAACTAACAAAGAAATACATTGTGCAAAAACTCATAAGCAATCAAAATATATTTTTCTAAGCAACCAGTCTCTCTGTCCTGTAACAGCACCACTGATCAGCTTGTGATCACAGACCTCTCAGTGAGGTATTACTATCTCTTACCCGGAGTTTGAAAATTAAGGCGTCGCAGCTCCACTGGGTCTGTGGGATGGTGAGAGGGGACCTCCTTGCTGTTGGGTATGCTGCTCTTTCTAGAATCAGATTCAGCCCTCTTCCTGCATGGAGAAGGTGAATACATGTAAACATAAGATCAGGGTGTTAGCTTGACAAATAAAGGTGCCTGAGTGTTTAATCATCATATTTTAAAGGTGAGACGCTTATTTCTGAAAAAGTATTTGATCCAGTGCAAAGTTAAAATAATTATGCATGGTGGGTAGGGCAGCTAAAATTTGCAATGGCAAAATGAATCTAAATATAGTAATGTCAAAGGGAAAATAACCACATTCTGCCCTAGACTGATCCTCTAGATCACCATTCTAGGCACCCGAATAGTTAACTATTGACAACACGAAACTTACAAAAATTCACACTATCTCCATTTTAAAAGCTAGCTAGCTATATCTTTATTAAAAAGTAGCCAACACTTGAGCATCTAATTAAAAACGAACACGCCAAGTTATTATCATTGAATACTTCATATTTTACAACCAGAGCTCTGCATTGCTTATAAAAAATAACCTGCGTTCTTTGGGTACTTTCAATATGACAGAGAACAGGACAGAAGACACCTATCCCAGAAGACACCTATTCCTTTCACTTTCTAGGAACTAAGAATCTGCTCTGTTGCCTCTCATCTCTGTAAGAGCTGCACTACACAGTCTTCATGCATCTGATCACACCTACATATTCAAGGCTCAGATTCTGTATGAATGTTTCGGACCAAATTAAGACTTTCACTGCAATTATACTACTCCTGTCAATCTGTCCAAAACAAGCTGGGAAGGAAGGAAAGCAGGAAAGAAGGAAAGAAATAAAGAAAGAAAGAAAGAAAGAAGGAAAGAAGGAAATACATAAATAAATAAATAAAGAAGGAAAGAAGGAAAGAAAGAAAAAGAAAAAAGAAGGAAAGAAGGAAAGAAGGAAAGAAAGAAAGAAAGAAAAAAGAGAGAAAGAGAGAAAGAGAGAGAGAGAAAGAAGAAAGAAAAAGAAAGAAAAAGAAAAAAGAATGAGAGAAAGAAAGAAAGAAAAAGAGAGAGAGAAAGAAAGAAAGAAAAAGAGAGAGAAAGAAAGAAAGACAAAAGAAAGAAGGAAGGAGGAAAAGAAAGAAAGAAAAAAGAGGAAAAGAAAGAAAGAAAAAAGAGAAAAAGAAAGAAACAGAGAGAGAAAGAGAGAAAAAGAGAAAAGGAGAGGGAGAGAAAGAGAGAAGGAAAGAAGGAAAGAAAGAAAGAAAGAAGAAAGAAAAGAAGGAAGGAAGGAAGAAAGGAAGAAAGACAAAAAGAGAAAGAGATAAAGAAAGAAAGAAAAGGGAAGAAAGAGAGAAAAAGAGAAAAAGAATGAAAGGAAGAAAGAAAGAAAGGAAGAGAAACAAAGAAAGGAAGGAGGGAAGGAAGAAAGAAAGAAGGAGAGAAAGAAAGAGAGAGAGAGAAGGAAAGTGAGAAAAAGCACAAAAGAGAGAAAGAGAGAGAGAAAGAGAGAAACAGAGAAAAAGAGAAAGAAAGAAACTTGTCAATGCTTCCCTTTCTCTAGAGAGAAGCAGAGTCCACGTGACTGCTTTGGTAAAACGGACTCCCATCGTTTGAGAGTACCATTTTCTGATGCAAAACATGGAGAACTATGTTACATGAAGAATATCTACCACTCTGCATTTTCATTCAGGAATCTGGAAATTTAATGCTTTAATTTGAAGTGGAATCCTTCTTCACTGGTCGTCTGTGAGTTCCTGAATGAAAATGCAAACTGGTTGATATTCTTCATGTAATATAAAATGAAGACGCAAACAGCAGCAAAGAGTTACTTTGCGAAAACAAGACTGAGATGATTTTAAAGTTTACGATAGCAAAATCTTTTCCAGGTGTTCAATATTTTACCACTATAGTTGCTTTTTTTTTTTCTTTCTTTTTTTCTAATTTACTCACAATGTGACAATGCTAAATCTGTTATTATTCTGCTGGGCTCCCCTTTTAAAAATGCTCCAATTGGCTTCTTGCTGTTCTTGAAATGATGAACACCTGGTGGCATTCATGAAAGGTGCATACAGCAAGATTTCAAAGACTATGCAAAGAAATCAAACAGCAGCATCACTGCAGGAATTATTTGAAAGTTAGTAGTCCTATGATTTCAGAGGGAGGGGAAAAAAAAAAGTTTTGCTGCAAGAATATTCCATCTGTTCTCTGGTAAATACCTTAACACGTGTATTAACTTCTCTTTAGTGAAGCGAAGAAGATTTAAATCTGATTCTTCTGTTTTTACTCTTTTTTAAAAAAATTATTATGGAGAAGCTTAGTTGAAATTCCTTTTTTACTTTTGACTCTGACTATCTCAAACTGCTACTACAGTAGCATAATGCCCTAATGTTCTTAAGTAAAGGCGTGTGATGCAGCTTTCAAGAAGTATTTTTATCTATATTTCCTTCTCCTGAAGTCTAGAGATCAGTGGAACTGTCCAGAGACAAGCTTCATCTATTTTTTTTCCACTTGCAAGTCAGTATGGGGCAGCACAACTTCATATTAATCTACTAGAAGCACTAAAATCTCTTCTAATCACATATCTGAATATTTTGAATACTTATAGAACAATACAATGGTTTATTATTTATTATTATTCTCAGGATAATTCTGGCTTTTTTGTATCTTTCCAGACTATACAAGACATCACAATTCTTTCAGATTATGCAATGGTTTTGAGAAAGGTGGAAAAAAATCCACGAAGGACAAATGAGATCACCATATCATTTTCACTTGTAGAACTGTAAGTCAGCACCGAGTTTATGTGTATGGAACATTATGGAGATTTATTGCAGCTAACCCTTCCACCACAACCATGCATTCCTTCAACAGCTTTGGTTATAGCAAAGAACCACTGTTTTAACTTCATTAAAACACAAATAAAACCATTTACACATTGTATAGCTGTGTTGTCTCTTGAAAATGTACCTCATGGAGACACAAAAAAGGCAGTGAAACTTGGCTGCATATGTTACATTACTTTTCAGTGCTGTAAACAACATAACAAATCTTTTAGTTGCCTTCGTATTGATAGATTACTGTCTACAGTCACTTAGATTGACAGATGCTTTGTCTTAGATCATTATCATGGTAACTTTTTTTTTCTCTTTTTTTCTCCTTTTCTGGATTAAACAATGAGTGATTACTTTTCACTTCTCACCTGTCAGGTTTACTGCTCCATTTTAACGCAGCAAAGAGGGGAGAAAAGGTGAAATGTTAGTTGACCAGCAGCAAAGAGGTAAGCACGACAACAGGAGATGTAAGAAACATTGACTTTCAGTAAAGATATATAACTAAACCAAATCAGGAAATGACAGTTCATCAAAATATTTAATGCTTGGGAATCATAGAATGAATAAAGAACACAAGGTGAAGTCCAAAAAGAATCTTCTTCTGCTGAAAAAAACATCTCTTTTAGACATCATCTGCAAAGTGGTGCCACCTCAAATTTTAGCCAGTGAGATACTAGAGAATGGATGTTTAATTTGAGCTATCGAAGTGATGTTAACATTACATTGACAAATGACATCTCATTAGGATGTAGTTCCCTCTTACATTCTAGAGAGAAGAGAGATGAGAGGAGGGAGGAGAGGAAAGATGAAAGTGGAGAGCAAAGAAGAAAGGGAATGAGAGAAAGGGAGAAGAAGAGTGAAAGAAAGGCAAGCGAAGAACAAGGTTAAATACATGAGATACATAAGACTTGTACTAAATTTAAAAAAAAAAAAAAAAAAGAAAACTTTTAAAAGTATTTTACAAAACCAGGTAATAAGATGGCAAGAAAATTTTAACAGTATCCTGAAAAGTAAGGTAAGCATAAATCTTTCTCCAATGAAGTATTACACACCTTTTTAGATTTAGAAGGAATATCACATATTTGAGGTCTACAGTGATCTATACAGATCTGTAATGATCTATGATCTATAAAGATCAGCTAAACAGGGAAAATAATTTATTATCTCCCACAACAGGTTCTACTATACACACACTGTAAATACAGTGTTTGTCTATCTTTCTGTCTGTCTGTTTATCATAATAAATAGGGGTTCTACAAACTTTTAATAGCCTGGAGTCTGCAATGACCAGATTACTCGCATGTTATGAAAAAGTCTTTACAGAACCCTTCATCTTGACTTAAGATTCCCCCATTTTAATTTCTGTGCATTTTTTAACATCTGTTTTTTCCCTTGTAGGCATATTTCTTCTTACAGCTCACGATTCAGCAGATGACCTGCAGATCAAGGGAGGTGATTCTGCCCCTCTACTCCATGCTGGTGAAACCCCACCTGGAGTATTGTGTCCAGCTCTGGAGTCCTCAGCACAAGAAAGACATGGACCTGTTGGAGCAGGTCCAGAGGAGGGCCACAAAAATGGCCCATTCAGGGGGATGGAACGCCTCTCCTATGAGGAAAGACTGAGAGAGTTGGGGTTGTTTAACCTGGAGAAGAGAAAGCTCCAGGGAGACCTTATTGTGGCCTTTCAATACTCAAAGGGGGCTTACAAGAAAGATGGGGACAAACTTTTTAGTAGGGCCTGTTGTGATAGGACAAGTGGTAATGGTTTTAAACTAAAAGAGGGTAGATTCAGACTAGATATAAGGAAGAAATTTTTTACGACAAGAGTGGTGAAACATGGGAACGGTTTGCCCAGAGAGGTGGTAGATGCCTCATCCCTGGAAACATTCAAGGTCAGGTTGGATGGGGCTCTGAGCAATCTGATCTAGTTGAAGATGTCCCTGCTTCTTGCACGGAGGTTGAACTACATGACCTTTAAAGGTCCCTTCCAACCCAAACTATTCTATGATTCTATGACTCTATGATTCTATGAGTCTATGATTAAGAGTGCCAAAGTTAACTGTGTTTAAAAGATTCAAGCTTAGGCTTCTGTCTTCTGAACCAAATAAAAAAGCTGCACTTTATAAAAGCAAACAACACAAAGTCAAGATGGCTTTAGTTTATTTTCCCTAAAAAACTACAAATGGAAAACCACTCCACAAACAAACCTGACTCTAGAAAGATCTAGAATGAGGAGTATTTTGCTCTTCATCAGCGAAAGGCCGGAATTAGAGAATTTGTGATTTCTTAAAAACTAGGAGGAATAGCCACATAAATTCATATGTTAAAAAAAAAAAAATGGGATGAAAGGATTCTTCATGGGGACATGCACTTTCTTTCTAGTTTGTCAGTTTCTGAAATACACTGAATCATTTCTAGACCTCTTTAACATTCACTAACTGGGTTCCTAACCATCTGAATCTGTGTAACTGAACATGTATCACACATTCAAAAGCAAGTCGAAAGGATTTACTGTAGGTGTGCCTAAGCTGCAGGTTGTAGCAGGGTAGTGCTTTATCAAAAACATCTTGAGATATAAACTGCGACTCAAACAGCCCTCATAATGGTTAGGCATTGCCTCTAGGGGAGACAGCCTGCACCATCTTTATATGTAGGTAAATGTTTGCCTTTGTTTGAGATTTTGGATATAAATCCTACTACGCTGTATATTTCACTCCATGTTTGAACTAGCAAAAATTTCATTTTCTTAAGGGCAAGAATATGACCAAAAAGAAAGTGATGTTTACTTTATTTACTTGGATCCCTAAATTTGATTGTTTAGATTTAAGTCCAATAGATTAAAGATCTGCTCCAAAATAATTCTCTCCCTTCACTGTGACTGTAGGGTGGTATCATTGCTGCAATGACAGAACACTGAACTGGTCACTGGCCAAGTCACATCCATTTGTCAAGATATCAACTCCAGAAACACAGGAAATTCAACTGCAGCTCAGGAAAAAATCATTTTTACTTTGAGGATATTTGAACACTACAACAGGTTGCCCAGACAGACTGTGGAGTTTCCATTCTTGCGACATACTGAAACTTGCCTGGACAAGCCTTTGAGCAACCTACTGTAGCTGGCCATGCTCTGAGCAGGGCTGGGACGGGGAATCTCCAGAGGTGTGACCCTTTGGTTCTGTGAAATCTGTGAGCTCTTCTGTACACAGTACATTAATCGGACTCAATTGTGTTGGATATTATATTGCAGCTATATCTGATGACAACAAAGGATACTCGTCAGTATTTTCCCCATCTATTACTGTTAAGTACTAAGCTGCAATGACCTTTTGGCTATATTTTAATATGTGACCTAAAAATCTTTCTATGCAATATCTTTGCTTTCAGATTTTAAGAAGTGTAAATGCACAGGCAATAATCTTTATACAAATTGACCAACAAATAACAAAAGGGTCAAACATGCACTCCTAGTCTTTGGGACAGTTAAATATGCTTCACACCAGCCCACGCAACTTATCCACACTGTCTGTGGTAGTGTCTGTTTTAAAGGAAGGCAAGACTTCTCCCCTTAAAATGATTCTTTTAGAAACCGCAGTCATCTTTTCTCTATGACTGCAATGAAAATGTAAAAGTAATATTGTAAATCATGAGATTAGAGGTCCAAATTGTTCATAAAGTCTTCTATAGACAAAGGGAATTAAGCATAGTTGACCATTATTTGAGTTACTACCCTTCGCACTTCAAAAGACATGGTCATTTCCCAGTCGTCTTCTTCCCACTGCGCGTCCTTCAACATCATCTTCCCCTTTTTAATATTTTTCACAATTGTTTTCATGTATTAGGCAGATGTCCTCTATCCTTTGTTTTCTTCTCTCCTTATCACACCTGTTGCACTTATGCCCCAATATATTCCAGAAATACACTTATAAAATTTCCTGTAACCATGAAAATGTCTTGTTTTCCCCCTTTCTATTGCATGTTATTACCATGTCCAACTCCTGTAGCCACAGTATTCCCTTTAACAGAGTTAACTCAGAAATTAAATTTCACTGTTTTCTCAAAGCACTATGCTAAATATCCCTACTGTCCTGCCTGTTATTGCTGTTCTACAGATAGTAAAGCTATCAAACGCTAGCTGTTAGCTTGCATCCAGGTTGCATACTCTAGGGGGAAAAAAAAAAATCCCATTATATATTACTTTTTTTACACAAATGAAAATTTCACAGAGGACCACAAACTTGTAAAACTATAATCGTAATTTCTCGATGATAATTTGCCAAATCAGTGCAGTTTAACAATTTACATCTTCTAGCTGAAAATAGAAAAATAAAGAAATACATATGGACATTTACCTGAACAGTTCTAGCACCAGCAGTAAATAACGGACAGAAAATGTGTCCGCCGTTTTCAGTAAATGACAATCTCTTCACACTACTGATGAACAAATTTTACCTACTCATATTTGGAATATGCCTATGATTTTTTTGGTAATAGAATTGCAGGTTGTTTTTACGGTTCCATAAATGTAATCAATATTTCCAGAAGCAATTACACATCTGCTTTATATGCCATTGTTTGGATTTCTTTTGTAGTATGGGAGAAGTTTTACTTTTAATACTCCAAAATAACCAGAAGAAAGGAGTACATCACTTTTAGCACATCTCTAATGACCAGTTTTTGAAGTGACAGACAGACAGACACAAATATAAATTCACTGGTTATGAATCAATGAGATAGGCTGAGACAGAAGACACTAATAGAAACCTTCAGGAGATACAGTATCTGCAAGCAATACCGTGTATTATGCTACTGTATGATTACAGCCCTGAGGAACATTCTATAAATGTATATCTCTTTGGAATCCAAAGCTAAGGTTAACCCTAGACTGTTTTTTTACTGCTGAACAGAGAATTCTCTTTCCAAAACCTGAAGCCAGCTCTCTACATGCAACTTCAGAGGTATTTGACTGGAGACACTTAGGGTGGGAAGAGCATACGGAGTAGCAGAATTTAAATTCTGCAGGTGATAGCATCATAGCCATTAGTTTTAGAAGACATACTCCATTTAATGAAATTAATCCTAGTGCGCCCCCCCCCCCCAACAAGGTCACAGCATCTTTATAGTATTCCCCAGTTATACTTTATCCATATATTTGAAAAACGTATTAGGAACAAAATCTAAATATTATAATAAAATTTGTGTGTTTGATTCTTTGGTTTTTATTTATTATCTTGACCCCTGTGAACTCATTTACGTTGTAAAAGGCTGCTATGTATAAATTAAGGCATCATACACAGTTTTCATCTAGTATGTTGTAAGACAGAGGAAAGTCCTTTGTGTAATAGCAAACCTACATCTGTGTCATAGACAGTGAAAGAAGAATAAGTGAAGTTTGATCTCATTGCAAGATTAGTAGAAAACAGCTACAGATGTTTCTTTAATCTCTCAAATCAGAGCTTCAAATTCATATAGATACAGAGCCAAATTGAGGCCAACTGTCAAAAGTAAAAACTCAAATTACTTGAGTGGAGATGAAAATCATGTTTAACATCAAGCTGAATGTAACCCCTAATGTATTACTATTACACATCTAATAATAAGTTTTAAAAGTCAAATGTGCGAATTCCATACATATTTACATGCAAGCACATATTTTCTTCACAAACATATGCAAAGTGGAAAAAACATTTAAATGCAGAAATGTTAATAGAGTGTCATCAGCAGAAAAATGTACCCGCATACCTGTAATTACTGGAAACTTTCAATCAATCTACTAAAATTTCTGCAGTGTTCTGCAAACCATTAATAAATACAGAAATATCCTAAAGCAATGACAGTTACTACTGTAGTACAAAAAATATAGTGTGGAACAGTACTATAAAATGGCCAATCTATCAGAAAGTTACATACCTGGTAAGAAAATTAAAAGGTAAACTTACCTTTTATAAAGAAGTATAGCAATAACAATACAGATGATAAACACCACGGCAAGAACTGGTCCAACAACCCAAATTAAGCCTTCTTCCTCATCTGTAATTGGTTGGGGATCAAGATCCATCGAGACAACAGGATCAGAATACGGGCTGGTTGCATACATGGTCTGTACAAATAAAATAAATCTTACTTAATGATAAAGAAGTGCATTTAAAATATTAACTATCCTAGATCTAAAATAAATCTATACAAGATAATGATGCAATGAACATAGCAATGCGAAAATGCTATTTTTCTTCAGGTCAGGCAATATATAAACTTGCAAACTGAATGGTGTCTTGTTATTACTATCTTTATTTTGTGCTCCACATATTAGCAGTGATCGGCAGACAAATGAGGTAACACAGCCCTTCACAGAATGCTTTGCAACTAAAGCAGAGAATGAGAAAATGAATTATTAGGAAACTGAGGAATATAACCCATCAGTTACTCATTTTTGGGTTTTGTTTTAGTTTCATATTGGCTTAACACTGTTTCTTCCTGCAAGATATGAAAGGATATTTCTGAAAGAATGAGAGTACTACAGGGAAAAATAAAGGGGACTGAATGTAGAAGGTTCCTAGAAAAGGGTCCTATGGCAATAGTAGGGTGCATTTTGATCAGTCAAAAACTGTCTGACAAACAGAGTGTTCTTACAGAAGATGGAGACAACTTGAATTTAAGACTGAAAAACAGGGGAAGCCACCATAGAATACAAAGGGAAGCTAAATACTCAAAGTCTTTCTTACAGATGGAACTAGAATTATGAACTAACAGAGGCCATTGAAAATCTTTGCCTTACTGGATGGTGTAAAGCCAGCTGGCCTAAGATAAGACCTGTGATAAGAAAATAATAACTTTTTTAAATTCTGGTCTCACCTGAGATGTCTGATCTATGGCTGAGTGCAGAGTTAAAATTACAGACAGGAGAGGCTGAGGAGCCAGCCTGTTAAAATTGGATCATGTAAAGAACTCTGAGCTACAGTAAAGTCAGAAGTAGAGATGGTTTGTACTTATTTCTTGTCTCTGCTGGAGTGTCTCCACCAGCACTAAACTAGGATTTGAACTACTGCTCTTGCAAAGGACTTAAAAACTTGATTGAGCAGTACATCAGGAAAAAAAAAAGAATAAGATAACGAGGAGAAGAGATTAGTTTCCATTTACCATGTTTGCACTGTATTCTGAAAGATGCCCTAAGCCAGGAGAAGTGTTATCAAAGGAGACGTGTTTCTTTACACTTCATTTGGCCTCATTTTGGGCTCTGGGCTATGACAGTGTTTGGGTTTAAGGTTAGAGATAGGACTAGGACCGGCAAAGCTGAAGTACTTACACTAGCTGGTACTGAGCTAGTACCCATGCCAACAATGTCCAGTTATGTTTTACTAAACCTGGCACCAAATGTTTTGTAAGTCTGTGATTGCCATTCAGAAACTGGGGAGTCTTCATGTTCCATTCCTGAAACACCTGAACTGACAGGTTTTTTTCCCAGCTTCAGTATTCTTAAAAGATAGAAAAAAGCCCATTGCTACAGTAACAAACTCTTTGTATTTGGTGTCTTCCTTTGGAGCAGGCAGAAAAAATAACCTTAGGGTTATATGAAATGACCAATGCCCTAATTAATTCAAAAAAAAAAAGAAAAATAAACAGGACTTTGTATTAAAAAGATCAATTTTAGTACAGGTGAATTCTGACACGCAGATTTTTGGCCATCTAACTTTATAGCCAAAAGCTGTCTACTTTGTCCAGTTTGAATCTTTATGATGCAGCACCTTCAGAATTCTCTGCCTACTGTCAAGAAGTGAAAGGGGAACTTTTGATTTATGTTAGAGCTTCCAGGAGGCACTTACTTTATTTTCAAATAAAGCTATGTATCCAAAAGTATTCAGATTGAAACTACTTCCTCATTGTGTTTAAGTAGGCAAATTCTGTTGACATCAAGAAAGCAATTGTAAGGTTACACACTGGAAGCATTTGATTAGAATTCAGATTATTGGTGTAGTAATTTCAAGCGGTTGAGCCAGCAAATGTATCTGTCAGATTTAGGTACCAATTAGAAAGATACATGATAACTGTATGTTAAAATGTTAATGTGTATTGCAACTTCTTTCAACAGTCCCATTTCTGTCTTTTTTTTTTTTTTCCCCCTATATTACATGCAGTAGATTAACTCAAGCATAAAGGGACATAACTACAAGATAAATTACATAAAGAGGAATGACAGCTCATTATTTAGCTCACCTCAGGAATTTTCCTTATTATTGAATTATTTTCTAACTTTCTAACAATTCACTGATAAAGTTGTCAGGGAATGACTGTAATGAAAGAGGCTAGCTGTGCATGTCTCTGATTCAATGGATCGTTTCAAGAATCCTGTGTCTCCAACACCACTATTCAATGGTAGTATTAAGGCAAGAGAGGAACTCTTTTTTAAATACATTGAGAAAGATGCTGCTGTGAAGTTCATGCCTCAGAACCTGTGTCAATGATCTCAAATAGCAGAGCATGTAATTTGTGAAGGATCACAACACAGCTAATAAAAGGTGACCCTTAGGTTTCAGTTATACACAGAAGTAACACATAAAGATGCGAGCAAAATAGAAAAGTCAAGGAATTAATTGGAACTAAGCAAGGAAACACTCACTTTAGAGATGCTCTGAAACCTATTGTAAAAAAAAAAAATAGCTTTTGGGAAGTGGAGTAAGCATTGAAAAAATGTTTTCATGATTGTGGAAAGCTAATTTTGGGATTGAAAAACATTAACTAACTTACAGATTCTGAGTGCTCCATTACAGCCAACACAAAGAAGACATATTCTTGACCACTCTGCAGTTGCTTATTCTCAAAGCCACCGTAATGCTTCTTATCCCCCAACGTGAACTCCGTAGGAAGAACTTCAAAGTGAGCTGCAATATATGGCTTTAATTCAACTTCCCTCCCAAGACGAATGCTTCTGCGTTTCCTAGCTATCTCCTTAAGCAGCTTTAGAATGAAGGGAGGGGAAAGAGAGAGAAAGAGAAAGCAAGAACAGAAAGATAACTGTAAACAATTTTAATGTAAATTATTGACAATGTAATGAGAACATTTAATGCAGGACCAGGAACTACAAAAATACAATTTATCCACATTTCATGGTGCATGTCAGTATCACTAAATCAGTTCTTGCAAAGTCTTCTAATTTCTTGTCATCCTTGTTAAGATAAGATACTAGGTAGCAATTGCACTGCCCAGATTACAAACATAAAACAATTAGATCAATTCTCAGTGTCTGATATTGTTGTCTCTGAGAGGGCTGGGGGGGAAGCTAATAAAGCAACATATCTTCTCTGAGGACATACATGTACACACATCCTATTACACATCATATATATATATGTGTGTGTATATATATATATATATATGAAGTCAGGCATAGAATAGAATTATAGAATCATTTATGTTGGAAAAGACCCTTAAGATCATCGAATCCAACTGTTAACTTAACACTGCCAAGTCCACCACTAAACCATGTCCCTAAGCTCCACATCTACACCTCTTTTAAATACCCCCAGGAATGGTGACTCAACCACTTCCCTCAGCAGTCTGTTCCAATGCTTGACAAGCCTTTTGGTGAAGAAATTTTTCCTGATATCCAATCCAAACCTGCACTGACACAACTTGAGGCCATTTCCTCTTGTCCTATCACTTGTTACTTGGGAGAAGAGATCGACAGCCACCTCGCTACAACCTCCTTACCACTCTACAGAGAGCGATAAGGTCTCCGCTCAGCCTCCTCTTCTCCAGGCTAAACAGTCCCAATTCCCTCAGCCGCTCCTCATGAGACTTGTTCTCCAGACCCTTCACCAGCTTTGTTGCCCTTCTTTGGACATGCTCCAGCACCTCAATGTCTTTCTTTAGTGAGGGGCTCAAAACTGAACACAGTATTCAAGGTGCGGCCTCACTAGTGCCGAGTTCAAAGGGAGAATCACATTCCTAATGCAGAATAATATTTTCTCCCTCCCTATGAATATGCAAGGTACTTTCTTATCTCCTGTTTGATACAACAAAACTTAGTAAGTCATATGATGTAATTATTTAAAAACCAGGAAAAAAAAAACAAAATTGAAAAAAAAAAAATCCCAAGATTTGAAAATCAATTTATATTAACTATTTTTAACTTTTTCTGGTAACTCTGAAATACAGACAATTCAATACTAAGTAGCTATGAACAGCTTTTTTTTTTTTTTTTTTTTTTCTTTTTCTTCTCTCTCTCTCTCTAAATGAGGACTACCAAGCATTCTGGCAATATTAAATTCCTGAACATCTCAGGGAAAAGTGTGCTTTCCAACGTACTTCACAAACAGTAAAGGAAGTGCAGAAGAGTTTATAGGAGTGATTTGTAAACATATCTTCCATCCCAAACCTGAAATTGATGGCCATTTTATTTGTACAAAAGCACCAAAAGTCGTGTTCTTCATGGTTTGTACAACACGTGTGTACAACACAACAGATTGATGATAGGGATCAATAACAGGACCTATGTATCCTACAACAACTTTCCTACTGCTAGACTAGGAAAATATTATCTACCACCCTACCATACACAACCCACACTTCAGATTTTAACTGCCTAATCTGACTTTCTTTGTTTCATAAAATATTTCTTCTGATGAACAAAGCCAAAATTTACGTCAGCACATTTACGACAAAATTAGATGCTAGGCTCAAACTTGTAAATCCTATACTAACTAATGAAGGAACTTAAGCTTAGCTGGTATAAACCATTGATTAATTACTTATTAAATCAGACAAATGCTTATTCAATATCTTTTATGACTTTAGATATATTGGCATTCAACAAATATTAATCTGATTTGATTACAAGGAGCCTGAATTTTTCCTGGCTGGTAAGTGATGACTTCTAAGGCCTCTTTATGGTTCCCCTCGTTTTTCACTTATGAAACTTATTCAATGTTCTGTAGCCTCAGACTGCAATCATAAATTGTTCCAAGGTCACAGATTTGTTTTAGGCTTTTCAGCCTAAAAACAGTGCTAATACAATAGATTAGCACAAACGTCTTTGTTAGGAGGAGACAAATCTCCAGAGCTAGATAGACATCAATAAAAAAAGAGATTAAAATCTAAACTTCACTATATATTTTCATTTTAAAGAACATGTTTAGTCAGGGAAGCTCTCTTGCTTCAGCCTCTTCTTCACTGTTAGGCCTCAGCTAGCTAGCACATCTTCTTGCCTTCCCCACATGGGATCTTGTATTTTGCGATTACACAATTAACAATTCCAATGCATGTAAACCAATCTACTATGCATGTAAACCAATCTACTATTCACTCTGTTTGTGAGACAGAAACTTTTAATACTAATTACTCTAACACCCCTTCTCACTGAAGTACATATTTCAAACACAGGCTGCAAATAGACATGGAAGCAACCTGTACTACTTGGATCCAAACTTCCTTAGCATTGAGGGCATTTGGATGTTACTCCTTCGAAGATCTACAGTCAACTGCTTTCCAGCTCTAAGGCTGAGTCTGTTCTCTGTTGCAGAGATTTTCCATTCATTTAACTCTATCAATTTCCATGCTCCAACACAAAAGCTGGTACACTGCAATGGATCCCCTGAGCAAAAAAGAACTGGCCATAATTTGAGACTGGAAATCGTTATTCATTATTCAAGGACTATTACAATCAGCAGTCCATATTTCTCTTTATGTCTCAGTTTAATGAGCAGCTAGAGTAAATTTGCATGGTATAAAAATGAAAGCAGTAGAGAACTGTAATATTTAGAAGATTTCTATTTAGCTGCTTTATTGAAGGTGACTCTCACATCTATTGGTAGCTTCCTATGCCCTGTGTAGAGTTACTGAGGGCAGAACATGAGGCAGAGACTAATCAAAGTTTGTTCCACGTTGCTTCAGCCCTTATAAGATCTGCTGAGGGAAGCACTCTGTGAAAAGTTTGTATCCATACGAAGCCACCTTTTATAAGGATAATAACAGCTATGCAGGGTGCTGACCACTGACTATTCTGAAGTCTGCTGAAACACAGATGTAGATATTCAGGTAATAACAATGTGATATGTATCCTAACTGGAAGTCAGGAGCTGTAAGAACTGCAGTACAAGGAGAAGTACATGGCTTGAGCCATCCCTGAAGATAACTGATACTTTCATTTATGGGTATGGTTTCCACTTGAATTTAAAGTTATTTGTGTGACTACCTCAAATAAATTCTTTATTGTATGTTTACAGATTACACCATATTTACAATTTAGATTTTAAATAACTCATAATAAAATGTCAAAACACTGCAAGAGTACTGCAATCAAAATTAGCTTGAGATTGAAAGGGGAAGAAAAATGTTTGATCTTAATTATTTCTTGCACTTGAATTAGTAACATAAAATGCATGTATTTAACAGATAGCAATGCTGAAGTACTGTATTACAGTGGGTGAAGTGATCAGAAACTGAGTTTTGGCTATGAATGCTAGAAGTTAATTAGCCTGAGTCAAACAAAATGTGTTCAACTTTTCCAAAGCTGGTTATTCATCACATAAGGCCAGCTAAAATTAGGTATCTTTGTGTGTAGCTAAAAATTTTGTCTGTGACATTGATTACACATGACTCAATAGACCTCAGGTGAACCTCTGGCCTCATTCATGTTTCATGTATAAATGGGGTTGTTGCCAAATATCATTACTTGCACATATATCTCCTGTTGTACTTTATACCAGGATTTCAATAAATTTACTGAATTGATTTAAGACTTACCATGCAGGCTTTTATTTAGGTTTATTGCTTACAAATCTAAAATAATCCTACTGGGTAATTCTTACTGCAAATCATAATATTTTGTTTATATTTCATTTATTTGCATGGCATATCTATTTAAAGTAACTAGATCTCATGATACTCAAAATACAATGAAATTCTGAGTTAATAAAAAAGGATTGTATCTCTAATAACTATTATTTTCAGATACACAATATCTAGTCCATTGTCTGCTCTAAGATTCTTTCAGAACTGAGATTCAAGGAACCAGGAAGATTAGGTAACTATGACAAGGCTGGAGAGTCTTTTGGACTGGTCAGTTATGTACTGGAGTTAATACTCCAGAGTAGCATTTTCAGCAAATACTTTTCTTCTGACAATGTACGCAAAGTATTTGGAACATACTTTGGAAAAATCTATGCCTGACCCTTTCTGATACTAGCCAGATACCTGAGACTGTACTAAAAAAAGATATGCGCAAGTATCTTCACTTGACCTTTAGGAATTATTTGCTCATAGAGTAGTGTGGTTAGTTTTTGTGGGCTTTTTTTTCCGAATTGATTTATTGTGCCACTGCTTTCACATGTTTGTCAGGAATAGTACACCTAATAACAATATACATACATTTTCTAAAGCTGGAATTAAACCAGTCTTTTAAGTAATAGAAACTGGATGAGTTAGCATGAAATACAGTTGCTGCCTGCTTTTGATTTTTTCTCTACACAGTACTTACTATATGTATTGCTGGCAATTGTAAAAGATACATCAAGGGATCAGAAATAATTTTCTTTTTCCAGTCAATGCATATCTTATTTCTTCCACCATTAATTCTACGAAGTGGTCTCAATTATATCAGTAGAAGTGGGAAACAACCCATCCTGACCCAAATATTTCTGAATTAATAAATGCTCTTTATCAGTCTGTTATACAGATTAATGCACTGCAACCTGCAGGATGATTAAAATGACCCTTTGTTATGGGAATCAAGCAGGACTGTAGAATTTAATTGCCAAAAAGTTCAATGTCATCTGGCACCTATCCTTTAATCTGTTAATGCTGCTGAATGTGACTACAGTCTTTGGATGTTAAAAGTGGGTGGTAATATTAAAACAATTTTCCATTACTGTATGGGTCTTGCTGTCAGAGTTTTACGGTTTAACTGAATTTGATGTCACCTAGGACTATGATCATGAGCTGATAGCATCCAAGTTCTTTTAAAGGGAAGAAGTTAATAGATGAAAGCAAGTCATCGCTCCAATTGAATCAAATGAGATGATCACATAAATGAAACTGGTCAAGAGGAAACAGAGGCTTCAATCAGTCAGTCAGCAGTAATGAAAACCATGCCTTCTTTTGAACAGTTGTTTTTAATCTTCTGATTAAGGGTTCTCCTGTTGCTGTATATATTCTTCTTTGCCGTTTCTGATCAGAAAATAAACTAAAGACTGAAAGACCTCTGTTTATATTTTGAAAGCTTTCTACAGCAGTGTTAGTTTGGTGAAGATCTTTATTTTCCTTACATTTTGTGCAAACATTGAAATTGATATCATTTTGTCAGTGGGAGGAGGGAAAAAAGCCTTGTGATTGCTCGCAGGTGATCATTACTACAGTGATTGTATTATAGGGAAGCATATGTTGAAGCATCTCTGTAACATAAAACTCTTGAATCCACCAAAAGAAAATGGAAAAATAGAAAGGATCCAGTCAAAAGATCACTAAATCAGGAGTAAAGAAACTGACTTTGATTTCTGGTCTTTGAATTGCGGAGATATTACACGTACAAATTACCATAGCATCTGAATGAGATCTAAAATCCTAGCCAGATACAACAATAACAATAACACCACCACCACCTGTCTTTTGTACAGGGCTTTCATATGGGGCTTTCAAAAGAGCTTTACAATGATAAATATTAGTATTATTCCAAATTTAGATTGAAAAAGGAAACACAAGTTCGCATGAGCTATATTGTCCTTCAGTAAAACAGAAGACAGGACTGAATGCTGACACTATACTTCCTGGAACTATTATTATATCAGTAACATAATGAATTGATTTCTAGTATTACTGGGCTTATTCCTAAAATGAAAGTACTTCCACCTTTTGGGTTAATGTCATTTATAGTGCCGAATGATAACACGATGTTGCTCTTTCCTACTTCATTCATTTATTTCTGAGCACAAACTGTCAGTAGAACGGAGACTACTGTAAAAGTTTTCTAACCAGAAACATTACAGTATGTGAGAATCAGGTAAAAACACCACAAGAAGGTCAAATGTTAAATTGCAGTGCAAATTGCAATTTAGCATTTGTTACAGGCTTAGTAAACACCCCACTAATGAACCAGACCTTTATTAGAGTTCATATCATTGGTGATTAAGCTTTTGCTGACAACTCATTTCACCTCCTGCACTTTTCCATTACGCTTTACAATAGGAAAAGAATAAAATATTAATGCCAACAAAGATCAGACACTTCGTGTGCTTTATTGCAACTTAATGTCTTTATTGTCTTCTAATTTAAGTAATTTGAACTTTTGTTTCAATCCCCACAGGCTAATTCAAATATAAATATAAAATATCCTGACAACCAAAACTTCTAAAACTGGTGAGTTAATCACATACCACTAATAAGATTGTATCTCTAATAAACAAGAAGACGACAACAAAAACATACAGTACCTCATCTAGTTCCATTTCATCTGGACTCTCCCATGGTTTGATAAACTTTCCACGAGACCTCTTCAAAGGCACAATAACTATGTAATAACCTCTGTAAAGGAAACAGTTGGACAAATGTGAAGTTGAAGGAAAAGGAGTAGATAAATTGATGGGGTAGGTGTCTGTTCAGTGGACTTAAGAGAACAGTGGTATGTTGAGAGCAAACTTTTGCACACTGTTATGCCACTGCAGCCTTCCAAACATAGTTGTAAAGATTCACACTCTTGAAACCACATCCAGTGTAAAACATTTGACAAACAAATGGCAGTAATTACCTGCCTTTTCATGTAAACATATAAATATGTATAAGAAACTAATTACAATATTCTAAATGCCTACATATTTGACTGCAGTTTATTATTTCATTTGAAATACAGGAGCCATGGGATATTTGTGCCCTGTCACCATCACACTGGGGAAAAAACCCAAACCCCTAAATTGAAACATATTACCATGTATTTAAATTTCAATTATCACCGCATCTTCCCCCATTTTCATGTATAATCAGAATAGTAGGTTAGTATAAAATGTTTGTTGATGCCAATACTATCAAAAACAGAAAATAAAGACGACTTAGCATACACTTCACCCACACACTCTTTACTTTTGAGTATCAATCACCATCAGCTTTATCTACTTAAGTATTCTGTTCACAGTCATAGAGAAAAGAGCTTGATGTATGCTCCTTTTACAGCTAGGATTTGCAAATTACTTATATCAGATTTCCTCAGAAACATTTTCCTGAAAATATTTTCCTCCTCCCCCCTATGGAGACTAGTAAATTATACTTTCTAGTATAATAGAGATATGGCACTTTCCTTGTTTCCTTCACAAAGCCTGGATACATGCCAGGCAGATCCATAATTTCACATTAGTGTGAGGAAAGAAGCAGTAGAATCACAACAGCAGGACATCTAGGATGGTATAATATACATCTTCTTGATAAACACACTTGTCAAAAAGTCAAGTATTCTCCATCTCAGGGGAGAGGGAAAGAAGCTGCTCTCCTTTGTTTCTAGTAACAACAGAGCTTATTTAGAAAGTGTCTCTGGCTCTCCATTATGGAAGATAATTTTTGTGTCCCATGGACCATCTTCTTCTCTTCCAGTCTGCCATTTTTTACAGCCTGTTCAACCTTCTGCAGCACTGACTATTCATTTTACTCAAGCAATGCAGCTGAAAAACCTGAAGTAATTAACAAAAGACAGTCTACAGAAAAGGACTTGCCTTACAATTGATCAAAAACTATCTCAATCTAAACCGACTCTATAAACTATCTTTCTTCCATACCAGTGCACGCCATTGGTCCATTTTAATGGTTTCTTCTTAACTAAAGCTCGTTCCCATAAAAGAAATGTAACAAAACTTTGGATTTTTAACTACTGTAGTAAGTGCACACATTTGTTAATTCTTGTGTTAAGAAATTTGAGAAGTTTCTCTGTGGAAATGCTGAGCTCCAACAAGACATGCTGAAAACGAGAAGTTTGGGCCACAGATTTTTAACTGCTGCTCACTTGCTGTATTTCAGTATTTAAATTAAATCTGCAGCATGCATTCTTATAGTAACAATATGATAAATCATCTTTTACACCGATGTTCTTATTCAAAACTAGTAAGGCTGGTTGAACTCAGTTTTTAGACCTGAGTATGTATTTTAAAAATTCTTTGGTTACATGAATAACAAATCCTAGTGAATTCCTCTCTATCCATGTATACAATAACTACAACCTACATACCTTTTCTTTAACAGATGCCTAAGAATCAAGACAAAAAGCAATTGAGAATTCGCCCCTATATGTCTTTCAGACATCAAAGATACATCTGCTGGATGAACTCCACAGCAGTCTCTTACTTATCCTTTTTTTTCCTTCTTCTTCTTTTTCTTTTTTAAGCTAACAGTGTTCATACTTTTTTTTCAATCAAGGAACATCCAGCATGTAAATGTTACTTTCACAACACTTGTTTCATGCATTCCTCCCACTCATAACTTTGATCATCCACTAAGACTTTCAGCATATACAGAGTATTTTAAAGCTGAAAGCACAAGTACATCAACAGCAAAAAGAAAAATCAAACTGTTCACATAAATATACAGTGCTGCAAATTGTAAAGGACAACAAAGTTCTGTTATTTCTAGCTAACTCCAGAAAATGCAGCATCTTTTGAAAAACATGTTTTATTTTTTGCTTTATTATTTGCTTGTTTGTTTTGAGGTTTTTTTTTGGGGGGGGGGAAGGGTGAGAAATGGAACGTTTGCTTGGATATTGCTTGAACTACTGAGTATTACAAAGGCCAAAGTCTTCCATACAACTCTGGTTTTACCTAAGACTTTGCAAAGATGGAAGAGATCCAGAGAAACATTAACTGTCCTTTAGACATAAAAATTGTTTGGATTAGCCCAAAATACTACAAGAAAATGAAGAAATTCTCATTTGAGATGACGCCAGCAAGAGAGATCCATTTTACCTAGCATAAGGTGAGCTCTGCTCCAATTTCTATGCTGTATCACCATCAAACATCGAAATAATGAAAATTACTTCTACCATCTTCAATAAATTACAAAGGATCTTATAACATTACCCTCAATCCCATTAGTATTTACCTATAATTCATTAGAGGAAACCATTAACTGTTTCACCTTCTGTGTAATTAGTATTATTGAAAGATTCTCAGTGTATAGTACTTCATAGTAAGACGGAGACAATCATAAGCATACGATGTACCCATAGAGGAACAGCAACTGTAAAAATGTCAATATAACTACTACACAAAATTGTTCTTCCCATAGAAAGACTATAGCTGCAGTAATCTTACTTATTCTAACAAGCATAAGGTAAGCTTTTTCTGTTCAGTATGTAGTTGCTTTGGTATGCCTGCTTCCAAGATCAAGTCAATCTTTTTTTTGTTGTTTTGTTTTTCTACCTGAAGCATGATCACATCTTCTTAGAAATAGATACAGAAAGAGGAGATACATTATTTGCAAAATTGGCAGTTGGACCCCATAGGTTTAATGTACCTTTCCTGATGTCACTTAGCCTCTTTCATTTTTTTTACACCACGTAAAAGGAAGGGCATCAGCTCTTTTTCTACTGCTATCTTCTGCTATTGTTTGACCAGCTACCCTGCACTTTTTTCTCTGTGTGAATGCTCTGCCTCATAAATCTTTTTTGACTCATTCCATCTTCAGTCTTCCTTAGCTGCATTTGTTACTGACCGCATCTTACTCAATCTAATGATAATGGCTACATTTTTCAGTTTTTCATCCTGTTAATGTCTCAAAGTCATTTCTTTCTTGACCTCACCTCCCTCAAAATCCTCTGTCAGTAATGAAAAAGGGGAGCAGCTTTCTACAAAGCCGTCCGTAAAAATTCACCAGGGAGAGAACAAGTTGAATCCCCAACAATATTTAATGACTTGCTCATTTTCCTCCCTATTTCCTTTACATTACACATGGGAACCTTATAGACCAACAGGAATCACTATAAGCAGAGCAATAACACTTATTGATTGTAACATGCCTCATGTTTTCTTGGCAAATCTTTATTGTCTAACCTTTCTAATCCCTGCTGACTGTGTGCTGTCAGCTCTTTAGTCCTATTTCTGTTGTTTAACTCTCCACAGCACCTTTTCCCCCAAAATCTAAGTAACCTCTAGTAAACTCTCTGCCAAATTTCTCAGCAAAATGTCCTGTTTTCTTTCTGGGACCAGTGGAGAGGATCTGAGATTTTTCTTTTCATAAAAAACTTCATAATTAATTCATCCAAATTAATATAAGTGCAGTAACAATTCTTTAAAACTCCATGTAAATCTGGAATGACTGAGTCTGAGTACTTCAAGGTGCTGCAGCATGGTAGCTACCCATCGATGGCTTATCCATTCTTCTTGTTGTTCAAAACACAACTGGCTTCCTTAATCTGTCTTTGCTATTTGAAATCAGTGATGAAACACAAAAATACTCCGAGAAACAACTACAAACTGAAGGACAATCCTTTTCCATATATTTCCATCCAGATTTTACTCAGTCTTATATAATTGGCTACGTGACAAACTCATACAATAGCTCCAGCTGGAAGGGACCTACAATGATTGTCTAGTCCAACTGCCTGACCACTTCAGGGGTGACCAAAAGTTTAAGCAAATTATTAAGGGCATTGTCCAAACGCCTCTTAAACACTGACAGGGATGGGGCATTGATCATCTCTCTAAGAAGCCTGTTCCAGTGTTTGACCACCTTCTTGGTAAAGAAATGTTTCCTAATGTTGTCTGAACCTCCCTTGACAGAGCTTTGAGCCATTCCCACTCGTCCTATCACTGGATCCCAGGCAGAAGAGGTCAGCAGCTCCCTCTCCATTTCCCCTTTTCAGGAAGCTGTAGAGAGCAATGAGGTTGCCCCTCAGCCTCCTTTTCTCGAAACTAGACAAACCCAAAGTCCTTAGCCGCTCCTTATAGAACATACTTTCCAGCCTTTTCACCAGCTTTGTTGTCCTCCGCTGGATGCATTCAAGTATCTTAACCACAGATTATGGCATTTGTTCTTGTTAAATTTGATGCCATTGATGATTGCCCAATGCTCCAATCTGTCTAGATCCCTCTGCAAGGCCTCTTGTCCCTCGAGAGAGTCAACAGCACCTCCCAGTTTAGTATTGTCAAATATTATTCCAATATTAGTCCAAATACTACTGCAGAGTGCTGTACTCTCTGTACCATTATGAAAAATAAAGCCCTGGTTCATCCAATGGTATGTCATTCATTCACTCACTTTATATTCTCATTTGAAGGTACTTCTGGAAGTTCCACAGTTATCATGCCATCTAAGTTGGTCTTTCCAATGAAGACTGGCTTGGTGCGAAGCACATCTGGTGCAGTCTTTGCTGTCACTCTGTGCTGAAGACCTCCAGCACTATTCCCTCTGTTTGTCAGCACAAATGAATATGATGTCTCTGGCTTCAAGTTAGTGATCAGCTTTTGAGTAGCACGTCCATCAACCTCCACCACCATTTTTCCATCATCATAAAGGATCTAAGTTAATACATAAATTGAAGGTGGTTTTGGTTACTAAGAGAAGGCAACTGATACTGTCACGCTGAATTCAGGAATGAACATAGCTATAAATTTAAAATGAAAGTTACTGGGCATTTTAGGCTGTAAGATAGTACTGATTTCACTACTGCAATTAAACTTCTCTCTTTCAGGGTTAAAAAAGAACTACATTAATTTAAAGCAGTGTAAGCACTCCTAAAATCCAGTTCCACTTATTCAAATTCAGTAGTTTTGCTTGAACCCAGTATTTATATCAAGGCACACTTGTTGTTAAAGATACCTTGACTTTTTCATTCACACTCCTTATTCAGTAAGGTTTTTGCAACTTTTAGTTCATAAAATACCGATCTTCAATCTTCACTCGCCACCGCCTGAGATGACACAAATGATGAAGAATGATGCAGAAGAAAGGCCAGCCAGACTACAGGTTACATTGAGTCTCTCTATCTGGCTAATGCTATAGTTAGTGGAGTAAAAGAGTTGTAAAGCAAAAATGCGTTGTTGTAAATGTGAGGAGACAAAAACCAAAATGGTACTCAGTTACAGTCACTACAGAAATGATTTAAAAAAAAAAAAATTATTATTTCCTTTCAGTGTTTTCTCTAAAATATAGTAGCAACAAATTACAAATTAGCAAGGTGTTCATACCATGCCTAATAACCAGTGTGAGCCTGACTTGGAAATACTGCCACAACAGTGGAAAGCTCATATTGCCAAACGACTGAATTTAACAGCTTGGGTGAATATTGGTGATTAGTTTGCATTCTTAAATACGGCAATACCAAAAAAATCCATATATTGAGTAAGCTACTTAACCAGATGAATGACATCCTCTAGTTCCTGCATTTTCTCTCATACAAATGGAAAGTAACTTACTTTAAAAGGCAAGGCTGAATTGTAATTTTCTGGAATTTCCCAGGATAGCAAAACAGAAGTCTTCATTACTGCTTTAACATGAAAATTTTTTGCAAACACTGCTGGAAAAAAAGAAACAGTGTATATAAACAATATCTTGGAGCTTAGATCTTGTCATATTTCCACTGCTACCTGGGAGTATTGGCTTTCCATTTAGGTCAAAACACAACAAGGATTCAATTCTCCTACCTGTTTGCTCATATTTAAATACCACGTTTTAACTCATTCTCACTGTTATCTAGTGACAACCCAACACGTACATTTTCCTTACCTGAAAAAATTGTGAAGATGTTAGCCAGAACTTGCTTGGCAAGGGACAACTGAATTCTAAGGCATCCAAAACATACTAAGATTTACATACTTTACCTTTTGTGTTTGATGAACCTATTTTTATGAATGGGCTGGTCAGTTTTATTTACAGCTTCAAAAACACTGATATCCAAAGACCGATACTCCTTTAAAGGTCAACGCCATAAGCAGACAAATCCTACCTTGATCCACGGGTAGTGTCCTGAACTGGACACTTGGACTATATGGACCAGGCCCTTTGCTTGTGTGCGCACGTACTTTTACGTCATATGTGGTATCTGGTTTTAAGCCAGAAAGTGTCATAGTGGTATCAGCAGGAAAGGTAAGCAACATTGATATCTCTGTACAAGATGGTATATTTGGTGATAATGCCATTTCTCTCTGCCAAGAGTGGCATCTGCCAAGTTAATTGAACTGATGTAGAAGTAGAGCTTTCCGAGTGAAGATTTTGGGGAAATCCACTGGGTACCTCTTCAGGAACAGAAATCTCTTTAACCATCTCCTCCCCAAAGCCCACTTTATTTCTAGCTGAGAGCCTGAAGACGTAAGAAGCTCCTTTGTGAATGTCTGTGGCCGTGAAGTGGTCTTCCTTCTCTGAGAACTCCATGGTTGTAAATGTATCCACATCTTTGCGACCAAACTTCAGGCGATAACCCTGCAGCGGGCCAAAAGTGTCCACAGGAGGGTGCCACTGAATTAGAGCCGTGTTCATCTGTGTGTGGCTAATCACAAGCCGAGGTTTGCCTGGAACTGTAGCACAATGTTATTTAAAGATGATAAATACAAACAGAATTGCATGTACAATTTTCAAGGCTAGTTTTAGCAGGAATAGGGATAAATTTTCTCTTCCCTCACTCTTAGTTCCACAAATTACTGCCTTATGGAAGAAATAATGTCTACCTCCTGCACTATTGAGTATAATGAACTAGGGTATTAAAGTCATTTACTGTTTGTTGTTTTCTTCCCTTACCATTATTTCTAAATAAAGAGAACATTCAGAGGCACAGGACTTAGGAACACAAGTCAAGAAGTAAAACTTCATACAGATATCTTATGAATGGTTCTGTCTCACTTCCAAATCCTTGCTTGCAAAAAAAGAGTATTGTCATAAGTATTTATTAATTTAATCCAAGGCACATTTCTGCTATTCCTGTAAATGGAAAAATAATAGTAATAATACTAATAATAATAATAATAATAATAATAATAATAATAATAAAAATAAATAATGATGGAGAAATTACAAGTTTCTAGGTGTGTCTAACATAACTTTTGCCATTGATAGTTAAAATGTGGTAGAAGGGAAGTCAGACCAACCTTGTCATCAACAATCATTACTACGTATGATAGAAGCCTATCATTCCACTCTCCATACAAAAATCACCCCCAGCATGGGCTGTTTCAGCTTGGAGCAGTAGCACAGTTTGGAATTTAGCGTCTTGATTGTCCTGGCTTATCCCATATGATTTAGTTTCCAGCATGGTCTTGGTGCACATGAACTGGATTTCTTCTGAAGAAGACTAAATTGGAAGCTCTTAACCTGCACACTAGATACACTTAAATCCT